>NW_026607444.1:2500-7500 GCF_029890125.1 Rhinichthys klamathensis goyatoka
GTGGGCAGCCCTGTCTCACACCCCGCCCTTGAGTGAAGAACTCAGTTTGTTTATTGCCGATTTTAATTGCACATTGATTGTTTGAGTACATTGTTTTTATAATTTTGTACGTTTTGCCCCCGATACCTGATTCTAGAAGTTTAGAAAGAAGGCCTTCATGCCAAATCGAATCAAAGGCCTTCTGGAAATCTACAAAGCAAGCGAATATTTTGGTTTTGTTTTGGTTGATGTATTTATCGATCAGGGTATGTAGGGTGAAGATATGATCTGATGTTCTAAAATTTGGTAAGAAGCCGATCTGGCTTTTGCTCAGGACACTGTGCTCTGTGAGGAAGTGGACGAGTCTGGTGTTGATGATGCTGCAGAACATCTTCCCCAGATTACTGCTCACACAGATGCCTCTGTAATTGTTGGGGTCTGATTTGTCTCCACTCTTGAATATGGGTGTTATGAGTCCTCTATTCCAGCTGTCAGGGAAATGATCAACACTCAGAACCAAGTTGAACAGTTTCATTAAGGCTAATTTGAATTTGGGGTTTATATTTTTAAGCATTTCGTTAAGGATGCCGTCTGGTCCTCTTGCCTTTTTTGTTGGCAGAGCCTGAATTTTATCCATCAGCTCTTTTTCTGTGATTGGGTAATCTAGCGGGTTTTGGTATTTGCCAATTATGTTTTCTAAATGGTTTAATTTTTCATATATTTGTGTTTGTTTTATATTCATGTCTAATTTGCTATAAAGTTGTTCAAAGTGAGTTTTCCAGGTGTCTCCATCTTGTATAGTAGTTTGTTCATGTTTCTTTTTATTCAGGAGATTCCAGTTGTCCCAGAAACTGTTTGAATGGACAGATTCTTCAATAGTTTTGAGCTGATTTTGGATGTACTGTTCTTTCTTCTTTCTGAGTGTATTTTTATATTTTTTAAGCTCCTCACAATAATGAAGACGTAAATCTGGATCGTCTGGTTGTCTGTGTTTTTGATTTGCAAGATGTCTTAAATTTTTCTTTATTCTTTTACAATCCGAATCAAACCATTTTTCATTCTTTTGTTTTTGCTTATGATTTTTCTTAGTGGTTTTAAGATTAGATATTGTTGCTAGATAATCAAATATGTAGTTTATGTTTTCTACAGCCAGATTTACGCCATCTTCATTTTGAGGATAATCGTATTCTATGAAGTTATCCGTAAGTAAGCACACTTGGGGGTGGTCCAATGCGGCCAGGTATTTTTCAGTGCTGTTTTGAACCCATCTGTAAATATTTTTGATGTTGTACAGCTTACTGGGTTGTATTGGGTGTATGTTAGTATTTTCTTTCCTTTTCAGATACACAGTAATTTGGTTGTGATCTGATAAGGGTGTTAGTGGTTTGACCGTGAATGCTCTGAAAGAGAATATATCTAGATCTGTGATCATGTAGTCAACCGTTGAGCACCCATGAGATGAGCTGTAGGTGTATCTCCCCAGAGAGTCCCCTCTCACCCTGCCGTTGACGAGGTACAGACCGAGGCTTCGACAGAGCTCAAGTAGAAGCCTCCCGTTTTTATTCACTTGAGCATCAGAGTTAGTCCTTGAAAGATTTATACTGTTTTGTTGAAAGCTCTGTCCAAATATATAATTATTCCCGTTGTCTGTGGTGTGGTCGGGTAGGGATCCTGTTCTGGCATTGAGATCCCCACACATCAGCACACTTCCCTGGGCCTGGAAGTGGTTGATTTGACTGTGGAGGGTCTCAAAGATGTTCTCATTATAGTAAGGAGATTCAGAGGGAGGAATATAAAGAGCACATAAGAATATATCTTTTGTAGTTTGACTGAGCTGTTTATTGATTTTGAGCCAGATATGAGATTCTTCTTTTTTGATTAGTTTGATGTACTTATCAATTTCAAGTTTGTGCCAGATTATGATGCCCCCTGAATCTCTCCCACGTGTAATTTTTTCATGTTTTTGGGACGATATGAGTATTTCCCGGTAGCCTGGGGGACAGAGAGTGACCTCATCAGTTCTGCACCACGTTTCCTGTAATATTATTATGTCTATATCTAATACACTTTTCTTAAAATCCAAGGTTTTGATTTTACATCCAAAACTTGATGAGTTAATGCCTTGGATGTTCCAATGTGTGATTGTCAGTGGTTTCATGCGGTCAATAAACAATTTTAACATTTCTCTAGAATAGAACCAACTCAACTTGAACCCCGTTTAAAATCTATGTGCACTGTGTAAACATACACACATTTACCTATTTGTAATATTGGTAGTATTTAAACGTGTTTTTTTTTTTTTTTTTTTTTTTTTTTTTTTGCACATACGTATAAATGTGTATATATACAGACATAGACATAGATACACATATATATACACATATATTAGTGTATCTGTTCAATTTGGTGTCTTTTACTCACGACTGGTCCATCAGCCGTGTGCAGATTAGGTTGAGCATGTCCTTGATCTCTCTCAGACTGGAGCTGTGGGGGTCGTCCGGGCCTCTTAGGGCTTCAGCGTAGCTCCGCTGCTCCGGCTTGGGTCTGTGGACGTCTGGCTGTGGGGCTGATGACGTCTGCGCTGTCGAGGTGTTGTTACCCATCGCCGGGGCTTCTCTGGGTCCTGCCGGTTTCTTCCGCTGGTATGGGGGCATCAGGTCTTGGCGTTGCTGATGCTGACGGTGATGTTGGTGGATGGGATGTGGGTGTGGAGGCCGGGAGCGTGGGCGTTGGGGTTCAGGGTGTGGGTACAGCGGGCCAGGGCGATGGAGTCTCCAGGGCTCAGATGGATGCGGCGGGAAGACGCTGTGTGCTGATGCTGGGATGAAGCGTCTCGTTGGTTGAGGGTTGTTAGATTCTCTCTGACTCTTTGAGGGACCGCCAGGGGTTCGGCCAAGGGCAACATCTTTAAGATTTTTAGCAAACACATTCACACTGTCTCTACGCAGGTGGACGTGGTCATGGAGATTGTGAATGTCCAGTGTAGGGTGATGTGCCAGATGAACATTTGGCATTCCAGCACATCCGCGTGAGATGTCTGTGTTGACTCTCTGTATAGTGCGGGGGTGGAAATCGGTTCTGGGTAGGATGGTGGAGATGATTATTTTTGATGTTGGGAAAGTCTGTGTTGCTTTAATTGCCACTTGTGTAACTGATTGTGCCACTCGTTCCTGTTGTGTCCTCAGGTCATTTGTTCCCACATGTATGATGATGTGACTGGGATCACCAAGTGTTTCTTTGCTGAGTTGTTGAAGGGCACTCTCTGTGTTTGGGCACCAAAGTTTTAAAGATTTGTGGTTGGGAAAGAGCTGTTTTTCACTGATGAACCTGCCATTAGAGTCTATTAAGATGACTATTTCTGCATGGACGTGACTAGGTGTGCTTTCTCGGTCTTGTGTGTGGGCATCTATCCGTGCTGTTGGCGTGATAGTCTCAGGAGGCGTCAGGAGTGGCTGTGCTGGGGTCTGGGTGGCATTCGAGCCAGGCTGTATGACGCTTTCTGTCTGCTCTCTCAGGCTTTGCATTTCTCTTTCTCTAACGATCAGCTCCTCTCTGACACTTTTCACCTCCTCTCTGACACTTTTCACCTCACTGTTTAGGGTATCTCTGTCCTGCTGCAGCTTTTTTATTTCTCCTCTTAGCTCCTCAACACTAGTTTTAAATTCTCTTGTGAGCTGATGAAGTTTGTTTTCCAGTTGTTGTATGCACTCGCTGGATGTCGTCTGCGAGAGCACCAGTTCTCTGAGCTCCACCAGTTCGACCTCCTGTAGGGACAGACTGCTCCGCATCTGAGTGACGGACTGCTCCAGCTGTGTGTCACAGTCCAGGACAGGCTCCTCCTCCTCCTCTAGCTCCGCCCCTGATCTCTTGAGCTCAACATGGCTGCCTGTTCTCTCTGTCTGTTTCTCACTCTCTGCCAGTGCTTTGAGGCTGGTAAAGTTTGCCTGGACAGAGCTGAGACATGCTTCATTCCCTTGAAACATTATGGTTCCATTGTGGTATATATTTACAGTCAGAAATGCTTTGCTAGTGTCTCCTCCTTCTTCATGAATTTGAATTTGTCTCCCATTACAGATGCCGAGTTTTTTGAAGTTCTTGTAGTATTTGCAGATGCCTGTGTGCCAAGCATTGCAGTTTTCTGTGTGGAGCAGTAGATTAGTGATAGTGGACTTGTCTCCTTTTTGAACACAGTCAGCCATTAAAGTCTCTGGGTTTTTCTTGAGTAGATTGTGTTTATATGTTTTCTTGTCTTTTGCTGTCTTCATCTTCTGTGGGTATGTGATGGGTCGGGGGAGGGGCGCTGCTGCCTCCATTCTCAACTGCCACAACTGTCACTCACTGCTCTGTTGCTAACTTAGCTCTAGTCAACAAGTTATTCGTCTCTTATTCGTCTCTTTCTTATCTTATTATTTTCTAGTGTTGAAAATAATGTAGTTGAAGGTGTCTTGCCTGTTTGTTGAATGAAGTTGTTGGATGATTTCTGCTCTGTGGTTCTGCTGTCCTCTTTGGTGCTCAGAGTGCTGCTGCTCCTCAGTTGCTTATGTTCAAAATGTGTAAAAACTTTGTTTAAAAGAAATAAATAACTGATTCACAGTTATCCTGTGATTCTTTTTGTTTGTTTTTTCAGTTTAATGTAGGTTTTGTCGAGTTTGGTTCTCTTCTAGAGGTGAAAAAATCATTGAATTTTAAGAGCTAAAGTGAAACATGACTTCTCTCCTCAAAAAACTCTCTCTCTCTCACACACACACTCACTCATACACTCACTCACTCACACACTCACTCACTCACACACTCACACACACACTCACACACTCACTCACTCACTCACTCACTCACTCACTCAATCACTCACTCACTCACTCACACACTCACTCACTCACTCACTCACACACTCACTCACACACTCACTCACACACTCACTCACTCACACACTCACAATCACTCACTCACTTACTCACTCACTCACTCACTCACTCACTCACTCACTCACTCACTCACACACTCACTCACACACTCACTCA
>NW_026607444.1:15000-35000 GCF_029890125.1 Rhinichthys klamathensis goyatoka
TACAGCAGATGAGAAAAGGCTTGATATGTCCTTCACTATAAGATCCACTATTCTGTCGTGGCGTGCGATGTACATTCCTGTATAGGCATGGCAGCCGTTTAAGATGTGTGGCAGTGTTTCTGTGATCTGTTCTGTAGTGTGTTGCAAGCAGTGAGGGACCTGAGTTGTAGGAAACCAGATAGAAAGATTGAGTCTGGTTGGAAGAACTTGTAGTCTGGCTTTTACCATAAAAATGATAATCTCCTCGCTGAGTGCAGTATTCTTAAAAAATGAGTGAGAAACAGAGTGATCAGCGGAGGAGAGACACGCAAGTTTCCCCTGAAGGTTCAGGCCTGTCCAGTGTTGTTTCTGCTGGTGTTGGTGTAGGTCCAGGAGAGTCGGCCGGGCCCCTGTGGGTGTTAGGGTGTAGCTGTGACCACCGTATGTGGCTGTGGCCCTGACAGAGGTCAGGGGGTCAGGAGAGTCGTCCGGGCCCCTGTGGGTGTTAGGGTGTAGCTGTGACCCCCGTATGTGGCTGTGGCCCTGACAGAGGTCAGGGGGTCAGGAGAGTCGTCCGGGCCCCTGTGGGTGTTAGGGTGTAGCTGTGACCACCGTATGTGGCTGTGGCCCTGACAGAGGTCAGGGGGTCAGGAGAGTCGTCCGGGCCCCTGTGGGTGTTAGGGTGTAGCTGTGACCACCGTATGTGGCTGTGGCCCTGACAGAGGTCAGGGGGTCAGGAGAGTCGTCCGGGCCCCTGTGGGTGTTAGGGTGTAGCTGTGACCCCCGTATGTGGCTGTGGCCCTGACAGAGGTCAGGGGGTCAGGAGGTCAGGAGGGTTGTCCGGGCCCCTGTGGGTGTTAGGGTGTAGCTGTGACCCCCGTATGTGGCTGTGGCCCTGACAGAGGTCAGGGGGTCAGGAGGTCAGGAGGGTTGTCCGGGCCCCTGTGGGTGTTAGGGTGTAGCTGTGACCCCCGTATGTGGCTGTGGCCCTGACAGAGGTCAGGGGGTCAGGAGGGTTGTCCGGGCCCCTGTGGGTGTTAGGGTGTAGCTGTGACCCCCGCATGTGGCTGTGGCCCTGACAGAGGTCAGGGGGTCAGGAGGGTTGTCCGGGCCCCTGTGGGTGTTAGTGTGTAGCTGTGACCCCCGTATGTGGCTGTGGCCCTGACAGAGGTCAGGGGGTCAGGAGGGTTGTCCGGGCCCCTGTGGGTGTTAGGGTGTAGCTGTGACCCCCGTATGTGGCTGTGGCCCTGACAGAGGTCAGGGGGTCAGGAGGGTTGTCCGGGCCCCTGTGGGTGTTAGTGTTTAGCTGTGACCCCCGTATGTGGCTGTGGCCCTGACAGAGGTCAGGGGGTCAGGAGGGTTGTCCGGGCCCCTGTGGGTGTTAGGGTGTAGCTGTGACCCCCGTATGTGGCTGTGGCCCTGACAGAGGTCAGGGGGTCAGGAGGGTTGTCCGGGCCCCTGTGGGTGTTAGGGTGTAGCTGTGACCCCCGCATGTGGCTGTGGCCCTGACAGAGGTCAGGGGGTCAGGAGGGTTGTCCGGGCCCCTGTGGGTGTTAGTGTGTAGCTGTGACCCCCGTATGTGGCTGTGGCCCTGACAGAGGTCAGGGGGTCAGGAGGGTTGTCCGGGCCCCTGTGGGTGTTAGGGTGTAGCTGTGACCCCCGTATGTGGCTGTGGCCCTGACAGAGGTCAGGGGGTCAGGAGGGTTGTCCGGGCCCCTGTGGGTGTTAGTGTGTAGCTGTGACCACCGTATGTGGCTGTGGCCCTGACAGAGGTCACGGGGTCAGGAGAGTCGTCCGGGCCCCTGTGGGTGTTAGGGTGTAGCTGTGACCACCGTATGTGGCTGTGGCCCTGACAGAGGTCAGGGGGTCAGGAGGGTTGTCCGGGCCCCTGTGGGTGTTAGGGTGTAGCTGTGACCACCGTATGTGGCTGTGGCCCTGACAGAGGTCAGGGGGTCAGGAGGGTTGTCCAGGCCCCTGTGGGTGTTAGTGTGTAGCTGTGACCACCGTATGTGGCTGTGGCCCTGACAGAGGTCAGGGGGTCAGGAGGGTTGTCCGGGCCCCTGTGGGTGTTAGGGTGTAGCTGTGACCCCCGTATTTGGCTGTGGCCCTGACAGAGGTCACGGGGTCAGGAGAGTCGTCCGGGCCCCTGTGGGTGTTAGGGTGTAGCTGTGACCACCGTATGTGGCTGTGGCCCTGACAGAGGTCACGGGGTCAGGAGAGTCGTCCGGGCCCCTGTGGGTGTTAGGCTGTAGCTGTGACCACCGTATGTGGCTGTGGCCCTGACAGAGGTCACGGGGTCAGGAGAGTCGTCCGGGCCCCTGTGGGTGTTAGTGTGTAGCTGTGACCACCGTATGTGGCTGTGGCCCTGACAGAGGTCACGGGGTCAGGAGAGTCGTCCGGGCCCCTGTGGGTGTTAGGGTGTAGCTGTGACCACCGTATGTGGCTGTGGCCCTGACAGAGGTCATGGGGTCAGGAGAGTCGTCCGGGCCCCTGTGGGTGTTAGTGTGTAGCTGTGACCACCGTATGTGGCTGTGGCCCTGACAGAGGTCACGGGGTCAGGAGAGTCGTCCGGGCCCCTGTGGGTGTTAGGGTGTAGCTGTGACCACCGTATGTGGCTGTGGCCCTGACAGAGGTCAGGGGGTCAGGAGAGTCGTCCGGCCCCTGTGGATGTTAGGGTGTAGCTGTGACCACCGTATGTGGCTGTGGCCCTGACAGAGGTCACGGGGTCAGGAGAGTCGTCCGGGCCCCTGTGGGTGTTAGTGTGTAGCTGTGACCCCCGTATGTGGCTGTGGCCCTGACAGAGGTCACGGGGTCAGGAGAGTCGTCCGGGCCCCTGTGGGTGTTAGGGTGTAGCTGTGACCACCGTATGTGGCTGTGGCCCTGACAGAGGTCACGGGGTCAGGAGAGTCGTCCGGGCCCCTGTGGGTGTTAGGGTGTAGCTGTGACCACCGTATGTGGCTGTGGCCCTGACAGAGGTCAGGGGGTCAGGAGAGTCGTCCGGCCCCTGTGGATGTTAGGGTGTAGCTGTGACCACCGTATGTGGCTGTGGCCCTGACAGAGGTCAGGGGGTCAGGAGGGTTGTCCGGGCCCCTGTGGGTGTTAGGGTGTAGCTGTGACCACCGTGTGTGGCTGTGGCCCTGACAGAGGTCACGGGGTCAGGAGAGTCGTCCGGGCCCCTGTGGGTGTTAGGGTGTAGCTGTGACCCCCGTATGTGGCTGTGGCCCTGACAGAGGTCAGGGGGTCAGGAGAGTTGTCCGGGCCCCTGTGGGTGTTAGTGTGTAGCTGTGACCCCCGTATGTGGCTGTGGCCCTGACAGAGGTCACGGGGTCAGGAGAGTCGGCCGGGCCCCTGTGGATGTTAGGGTGTAGCTGTGACCCCCGTATGTGGCTGTGGCCCTGACAGAGGTCAGGGGGTCAGGAGAGTCGTCCGGGCCCCTTTGGGTGTTAGGGTGTAGCTGTGACCCCCGTATGTGGCTGTGGCCCTGACAGAGGTCAGGGGGTCAGGAGAGTCGTCCGGGCCCCTGTGGGTGTTAGGGTGTAGCTGTGACCCCTGTATGTGGCTGTGGCCCTGACAGAGGTCACGGGGTCAGGAGAGTCGTCCGGGCCCCTGTGGGTGTTAGGGTGTAGCTGTGACCACCGTATGTGGCTGTGGCCCTGACAGAGGTCACGGGGTCAGGAGAGTCGTCCGGGCCCCTGTGGGTGTTAGGGTGTAGCTGTGACCACCGTATGTGGCTGTGGCCCTGACAGAGGTCAGGGGGTCAGGAGAGTCGTCCGGGCCCCTGTGGGTGTTAGGGTGTAGCTGTGACCCCTGTATGTGGCTGTGGCCCTGACAGAGGTCAGGGGGTCAGGAGAGTCGTCCGGCCCCTGTGGATGTTAGGGTGTAGCTGTGACCACCGTATGTGGCTGTGGCCCTGACAGAGGTCAGGGGGTCAGGAGGGTTGTCCGGGCCCCTGTGGGTGTTAGGGTGTAGCTGTGACCACCGTATGTGGCTGTGGCCCTGACAGAGGTCAGGGGGTCAGGAGAGTCGTCCGGGCCCCTGTGGGTGTTAGGGTGTAGCTGTGACCCCCGTATGTGGCTGTGGCCCTGACAGAGGTCAGGGGGTCAGGAGAGTCGTCCGGGCCCCTGTGGGTGTTAGGGTGTAGCTGTGACCACCGTATGTGGCTGTGGCCCTGACAGAGGTCACGGGGTCAGGAGAGTCGTCCGGGCCCCTGTGGGTGTTAGGGTGTAGCTGTGACCACCGTATGTGGCTGTGGCCCTGACAGAGGTCAGGGGGTCAGGAGAGTCGTCCGGGCCCCTGTGGGTGTTAGGGTGTAGCTGTGACCCCTGTATGTGGCTGTGGCCCTGACAGAGGTCAGGGGGTCAGGAGAGTCGTCCGGCCCCTGTGGATGTTAGGGTGTAGCTGTGACCACCGTATGTGGCTGTGGCCCTGACAGAGGTCAGGGGGTCAGGAGGGTTGTCCGGGCCCCTGTGGGTGTTAGGGTGTAGCTGTGACCACCGTATGTGGCTGTGGCCCTGACAGAGGTCAGGGGGTCAGGAGAGTCGTCCGGGCCCCTGTGGGTGTTAGGGTGTAGCTGTGACCCCCGTATGTGGCTGTGGCCCTGACAGAGGTCAGGGTGTCAGGGGAGTTGTCCGGGCCCCTGTGGGTGTTAGTGTGTAGCTGTGACCCCCGTATGTGGCTGTGGCCCTGACAGAGGTCACGGGGTCAGGAGAGTCGGCCGGGCCCCTGTGGATGTTAGGGTGTAGCTGTGACCCCCGTATGTGGCTGTGGCCCTGACAGAGGTCAGGGGATCAGGAGAGTCGTCCGGGCCCCTGTGGGTGTTAGGGTGTAGCTGTGACCACCGTATGTGGCTGTGGCCCTGACAGAGGTCAGGGGATCAGGAGAGTCGTCCGGGCCCCTGTGGGTGTTAGGGTGTAGCTGTGACCCCCGTATGTGACTGTGGCCCTGACAGAGGTCAGGGGGTCAGGAGAGTCGGCCGGGCCCCTGTGGGTGTTAGGGTGTAGCTGTGACCCCCGTATGTGGCTGTGGCCCTGACAGAGGTCACGGGGTCAGGAGAGTCGTCCGGGCCCCTGTGGGTGTTAGGGTGTAGCTGTGACCCCCGTATGTGGCTGTGGCCCTGACAGAGGTCAGGGGGTCAGTGATGATGTCCTCGGAGACCCTCACAGTCCCAGAGTCAGACCGCACCCACTCCAGTGATACTCCAGTGCGGACACAGAGGTCGTTCAGGTCCGGCCAGTCCGACCAGACGCCAAAGCCGGCAGAATGGGTGTCAAGTTTCCCGCTGGATTTTCTCTTAAAGCCAAGGAAGTGTGTCTCTGACTCTCTGGCCAGCGGCACCTTGCGTCTCCGGAGGTCCAGGAACAGGGAGGATCGGGCCAGCTCTCTCACTTCCTTGTCGTCATTATTCAGCATGTTCAGAAGATGGGAAATACGCATGCTGGTATAAATCCAGATCATGTTTGGTACCCCCAACCCTCCTTCCCATTGGGGATGAAAAATAATATCACGGGTACTATGCGTGTTCAGTTCAAACCATTTTCGGACTAAGCTCACTGTCTTGTTATTCATTTCACTCAGCACTTTCTGTTGGATATGAACGTTGGAGAATAGATGTTGTACTTTAGACAGTGCCACCTGTCTAATAGCTTCTAGCTTCATAGTCAGTGGCAGAGGGCATTTGTCAATCAAATCCAGCCTAGATGTAAATTCTGACAAAATTTTGCTTACTTGCTCCTTCCATTCTCCTGCTATGTTAATTTTATGTCCAAGATAAGTGTATGTCTCATGAAGAGAATATACACGTACAGGTTTTGTTGCTACTGTAAACACTGGGCATTTATCAGTTTTTGAACGCACACACAGACACACACACACACAGACACACACACACACACACACACACACACACACACACACACACACACACACACACACACACACACACACACACACACACACACACACACACACACACACACACACACACACAGAGACACACACACAGACACACACAAACACACACACACACACACACACAAACACACACACAAACACACACACACACACACACTGACCTGCAGGGCGGCACTCTCTGCTGTGTCACAGGGTCACACATCGGCACTAACACTGTGCATGCGAAGAACATGAGGAACTTGTAGCAGTGCGTCTGCACGAGCGCGGGGAACAGCGAGGACTCCCAGCTCAGCGACGTCTCCTTCTGGGACTGGTGGCCCAGATAGTTGGGGAACCTGGTGGAGTTATAGGGCAGGTTCATGCAGATCTCCACAGAGATGGGCTCGCAGACGCCTGGAACACAGCAGAACACACTCGTGCGCTCAGGCATGACCTGTCATAACCACGGGGGTTTTCCCTGTGCGGGTTTATTGCTCTTTTTAATTTATTTATTAGTCTATTCAATAGGAACAATGCCGAAACAGGAACACTTTATAATAACTGCACGCTATTAATCATCAGTTAAGCATTAGTAAACAGTTTATTCATCATTTACAAAGCATTAATAGACATTAATAAGCAGTTTATAAATACAGTTAAATGCTTCATTCTTGGTTTATAAGCATATCTATAATGTGTTTAATAATTGTATTTTCATAGTTTATTAATTATCAATTTATCATTTCTAAATGAAGTATTGCCTTATTTACAAACCAGTTATTTAGGAGTTGTCAGTGGTTCATAAGATCACTTAGAAAGTGTGAGTAAATGATTAATAAACTATTAAAATGAACATTCATAAATCATTACATTCTTATTATTCAGACATACACTCACCTAAAGGATTATTAGGAACACCTGTTGAATTTCTCATTAATGCAATTATCTAATCAACCAATCACATGGCAGTTGCTTCAATGCATTTAGGGGTGTGGTCCTGGTCAAGACAATCTCCTGAACTCCAAACTGAATGTCAGAATGGGAAAGAAAGGTGATTTAAGCAATTTTGAGCGTGGCATGGTTGTTGGTGCCAGACGGGCCGGTCTGAGTATTTCACAATCTGCTCAGTTACTGGGATTTTCACGCACAACCATTTCTAGGGTTTACAAAGAATGGTGTGAAAAGGGAAAAACCTCCAGTATGCGGCAGTCCTGTGGGCGATAATGCCTTGTTGATGCTAGAGGTCAGAGGAGAATGGGCCGACTGATTCAAGCTGATAGAAGAGCAACTTTGACTGAAATAACCACTCGTTACAACCGAGGTATGCAGCAAAGCATTTGTGAAGCCACAACACGCACAACCTTGAGGCGGATGGGCTACAACAGCAGAAGACCCCAGCGGGTACATTTACATTTACATTACATTTATTCATTTAGCAGACGCTTTTATCCAAAGCGACTTACAAATGAGAACAATAGAAGCAGTTAAACTAACAGTAGGACAACAATACGTAAGTGCTATAACCCCTCTCAGTTCAATTTTAGTGCAGGTTTTTTTTTTTTTTTTTTTTTTTTTTAGAATAGAAGAGAAGAGAAAGTGTTAATTCTACTGAATCAAGTGCTGCCGAAAAAGATATGTCTTCAGCAGTTTCTTGAAAGTGGCTACTGACTCAGAAGCTCTGGTTGAGTTAGGCAGATCATTCCACCAACAGGGAACAGCCATGGTAAAGGTCCGAGAAAGAGATTTTGAGCCTCTTTGAGATGGTACCACAAGACGACATTCGCTAGCAGAGCGCAGGTTTCTGGATGGCACATAAGTCTGGAGTAATGAGTTTAGGTAAGATGGAGCAGTGCCAGTGGTTGTTCTGTATGCAAACGTCAGTGCCTTGAATTTAATGCGAGCGGCAACTGGCAACCAGTGCAATTGTGTGAGGAGAGGAGTGACGTGTGCTCTCTTCGGCTCATTGAAGACTACTCTGGCTGCAGCATTCTGGATCAGTTGTAGAGGTTTAACAGAGCAAGCTGGAAGACCAGCCAGGAGAGCATTACAGTAGTCCAGTCTGGATAAAACAAGTGCTTGGACAAGGAGTTGTGTGGCATGCTCTGTAAGGAAGGGCCTGATCCTCCTAATGTTGTGCAAGGCAAATCTGCAGGACCGGGCAGTTCTAGCAATGTGGTCTGTGAATTTCAACTGATCATCAATTACAACCCCAAGGTTCTTAGCTGACCTTGATGGAGTTATGGATGACGAGCCTAGCTGAATGGAGAAGTTGTGATGAAGTGTTGGGTTGGCCGGGACCACAAGTAGCTCTGTCTTCGCAATGTTTAGTTGAAGATGGTGGTCCTTCATCCAGCCAGAAATGTCTGTCAGGCAGGCTGAGATACGAGCAGCTACCGTCGGATCGTCAGGCTGGAATGAGAGGTAGAGTTGCGTGTCATCAGCGTAGCAATGATAGGAAAAGCCATGTTTCTGAATCACAGATCCTAGTGATGTCATGTAGATGGAGAAGAGGAGTGGTCCAAGCACTGAGCCCTGAGGCACCCCAGTAGCTAGATGTTGGGTCTTAGATGCCACACCTCTCCACGACACCCTAAAGGACCTACCTGAGAGGTAAGACTCGAACCATTGGAGTGCAGTTCCCGAGATGCCCTTCATCTTTAGGATTGACAGGAGGATCTGGTGGTTAACTGTGTCAAAAGCAGCAGACAGATCCAGCAGGATGAGGACTGAGGATTTGGAAGCTGCTCTTGCCAGTCTCAGAGCTTCAATTACTGAGAGCAGGGCAGTCTCAGTTGAGTGTCCACTTTTGAAACCAGACTGATTGTCGTCCAGGAGGTTGTTCTGTGTAAGAAAGGAGGAGATCTGGTTGAAAACAACTCGTTCAAGTGTTTTCGCGACAAATGGAAGAAGAGATACCGGTCTGAAACTTGTTAGATGTGCTGGATTTAGATTGGGTTTCTTAAGCAGTGGGGTTACTCGAGCCTGCTTAAAAGCTGTGGGAAAGGTACCAGTGTGAAGAGAGGTGTTTATGATGTGCGTGAGTGTGGGTACAACTGAGGAAGAAATGGCTTGAAGTAGATTAGTGGGGATAGGATCGAGCGGACAGGTAGTAGGGTGATTGGAAAGGAGGAGTTTAGAGACTTCCGCCTCTGAAAGTAGAGAGAAGGAGGGTAGAATTTGTGCGTTTGTTGGTAAAATGTGTGTGTCAGTTTGTGGATTGGTAAATTGGCCGCTGATGGTGGTTGTTTTTTCTATGAAGAATGTGGCAAAATCGTCAGCTGTTAGGGTTGATGAAGGAGGAGGAGGAGGAGGGTTAAGAAGAGAGGAGAAGGTTTTGAAAAGCATGCGAGAGTCAGAAGAATTGATAATTTTGTTGTGACAGTAAGCCATTTTAGCAGTAGAGATGTTAGCAGAGAAGGAAGAGAGAAGGGATTGATAAAGACCCAGGTCTGTCGAATCTTTCGATTTGCGCCACTTCCTCTCTGCACCCCTGAGTTTAGTACGATGTTCGCGAAGAATATCAGTTAACCAGGGGGCAGAGGGTGTGGCGCGGGCTGGCCTGGAGGAAAGGGGACAGAAGTTGTCCAAGCAGGATGTTAAAGTGGAGAATAGAGTATCAGTTGCACAGTTAGTATCAAGTGTTGAGAGCTGATCAGGTGGAGGAAGTGTGGATGAGACCAAAGAGGATAGGTTAGAGGGCGAAAGTGAGCGTAGGTTTCGTCGAAAGGTGACCTGTGGAGGAGTGTGTGTTGTGTTCTGAGGCAGGTTGAGGTTGAGAGTGAGGAGGAAGTGATCTGAGGTGTGCAGTGGAGTGACCAGTGTATTGTCCGTAGAGCAGTAGCGCGTGTAGATGAGGTCCAATTGGTTACCTGATTTGTGAGTAGCCACAGTAGATACTCGTTACCACTTATCTCCACTACAAATAGGAAAAAGAGGCTACAATTTGCAAGAGCTCACCAACATTGGACAGTTGAAGACTGGAAAAATGTTGCCTGGTCTGATGAGTCTCGATTTCTGTTGAGACATTCAGATGTTAGAGTCAGAATTTGGCGTAAACAGAATGAGAACATGGATCCATCATGCCTTGTTACCACTGTGCAGGCTGGTGGTGGTGGTGTAATGGTGTGGGGGATGTTTTCTTAGCACACTTTAGGCCCCTTAGTGCCAATTGGGCATCGTTTAAATGCCACGGCCTACCTGAGCATTGTTTCTGACCATGTCCATCCCTTTATGGCCACCATGTGCCCATCCTCTGATGGCTACTTCCAGCCGGATAATGCACCATATCACAAAGCTCGAATCATTTCAAATTGGTTTCTTGAACATGACAATGAGTTCACTGTACTAAAATGGCCTCCACAGTCACCAGATCTCAACCCAATAGAGCATCTTTGGGATGTGGTGGAACGGGAGCTTCGTGCCCTGGATGTGCATCCCACAAATCTCCATCAACTGCAAGATGCTATCCTATCAATATGGGCCAACATTTCTAAAGAATGCTTTCAGCACCTTGTTGAATCAATGCCACGTAGAATTAAGGCAGTTCTGAAGGCGAAAGGGGGTCAAACACAGTATTAGTATGGTGTTCCTAATAATCCTTTAGGTGAGTGTATAGTAATAGTTAATAACCAGTGTTAATAAATGCTATATTAACATGTATTTCTACTGTAATTCAGGGTTAACTCAGGTAGTTATAAAGCATTTAGTGGTCAGTTAACTATGTGTGTGAGCTCATCTAAAGTGAGGACTAGTTATGCCTTATAAAGCTTTTATAAAGGAGATATAAAGACTCAGTTCTCTTCTAAACAGAGAAAGGAAACCAACACAACAGTGACACAGAACATAGAAATATTAAACTGATTTAATCTAACTAAAATCAGCTTATTGAAATATCCCGTTGTCCCAGTTTACATGCGAACCAATAACCCGGCAACGCAAGTAAACACGTTTACAAGACTTTATTAATAAATCAGGTTATTATTTCCCGTAGTGACGTCAAAACGTAATCATTCATGTATCTGACTCCCGTTGTTATCATATATAATAATATATTCATATATCTGTTACAGATGCAGCATTTGGACTGTGGCATGTCTTGGGTCAAGAAAGAGTCGGAGTTTGCGATATATTTCCTCCTCCCCTACAGCGAAACGCTCGCTCTGCCTGGATGCGTTTAAAGGCCGTCACATATCACACATTACACACATTACACACATTACACACATGCGCACTTCAATGAGCCGACAGAGAGCAGGCTCGTGCGTTTAAATGTCAATTGGTGGCGGTGTAAAGCATGATGCACTAGAGCTCACTGATGTGCAGTTATGCAGTTAGTAGGGTCCACTGTGGTGACCTCTCTGCGTGAGGGGTTCAAATGTTGTTACCACACATTAAAACTATGCAATCAGGACGCTTAACCTCCAGTGTTTTGCTGTTTGGCTAAACTAACTGTCACTAAATCTAGAGTAAAACATGGGTGTCTCTGCAGTGCTCTGTGTGTGGACAGGTCAGAGGTCAGAGGTCAGAGGTCACTCACTGCAGTTGTTGCGCAGGTCACATGACGTGTTTCCATGATAGCCAGAGGAGCAGGAGGAGGAAGAACAACTGGACTGACCAGGAGGACACAAACCCTGAGCTGAGAGACAGAGCCATCAGTGTGTGTGTGTGTGTGTGTGTGTGTGTGTGTGTGTGTGTGTGTGAGTGTGTTTGTGTGTGTGCACTCACTCTGTTGTTGTGTGCAGTTTTCTTCATCACTGCCATCTTTACAGTCCTCTTCACCATCGCAGCGAAAGGCACTGGGAATGCACTGCTTGTTCCTGCACTCCACTAGACCCTGGGACTTACATGCTATACACACACACACACACACACACACGTTAATGCACTGCAGGGTTACACAAACACACAGTACAGTGAAGGCAGTTCCTCACAGCAGTTGAGCTCGTCGTTCTTGTCCAGGCAGTCGTGGTCTCCGTCACAGAGCCACACACACACACACACACTCACACACACACACACCTAACCCAAGTCAAGTCAAGCCACCTTCATTTATACAGCGCTTTAACAATATAGATGTCTCAAAGCAGCTTTACAGAGATAACAGGAGATTACAGTAACAGAGAGTGTTTAGGCTTTACAGCCGCTCTAGAATAAAGTTATTGTCCAGATAAAGTTAGTTTTGATTGATTCACTTCCGTTTTAGAGATCATTAGTTATTAACTTAGCGGCCGCTAACACGACACCGCTCTAACAGAAACCCTTAACGCGCTCCGGCCGCTCATACACACAACAGTGCCTGGCGGCTCGAGAACGCAAACCTTGAAATAGGTTCCAATGTGCAGACGTTGAAAAAAAAAAAGTTATCTGCGTAAACTTCAAAAACGCGAACCTGTGAAAACGGTGACGGCGTGCACATGCGTATTACGTGTTCAGTCTATAGAGATGCGTGTTTGAATATATATGTGCGCAGGCGCGTAGTCTCTCTTTACAAGTTGATCTCAACAAATTACTTGTCCGGCCTTAAATTCATAATACAGAATGGAATTATTTTGACAATGTTTTATCTGTACAGAGGTAAAGGGTTTCCTGGTTCTGGTAAGAACTCGAGCGGCTGCGTTTTGAACTAGCTGTAGTTTGTTTATTAAGCGTGCAGGGCAACCACCCAGTAGAGCATTACAGGAATCTAGCCTTGAGCTCATGAACGCATGAACTAACTGTCCTGCATCTGTCAGTGAGAGCATATGGCGTAATTTAGATATATTTTTAAGATGGAAGAATGCGGTTTTACAGATACTAGACACGTGACTTTCAAAAGAAAGATTGCTATCAAAGAGCACACACACACACACACACACACACACACACACCCAGGTTCCTAACCGACGTACAGAGTCTGTATGGTTCCTAGCATGTACAGAGTGTTACATACTGGCTCTCAGACAGTAACAAAGAAAGGCAGGAGAAAGTTCGGCAAACAAATGTCTAAGGATTTATTTGTTAACTCCATAAGTTTACATTCGCATACAAACAACAATTCAAACACCGAACAAAGCCGGTCTCTCCCGCCTCCTCTCGCCACACCCAAGCCCTCCTTATGCCATCAGCTGGGACACGCCTCGTGCTAAATTAAGCACAGGAAGAAACCTAGGATAACAACAAGACACGAAACAGAAGAGATACAGAAACACAGACAATCGCTGGATGTAACAAGAGTGAACAGCAGCGGTCCTAGTACTGAGCCTTGTGGTACGCCATACTGAACTTGTGATCGATAAGACATCTCTTCATTTACTGCTACAAACTGATAACGGTCAGATAAGTGTGATTTAATCCATGCTAATGCAATTCCACTAATGCCAACATAGTTTTCTAGTCTATTTAAAAGAATGTTGTGGTCGATGGTGTCAAATGCAGCACTAAGATCGAGTAACACTAATAGAGAGATACAACCACGATCGGATGATAAGAGCAGATCATGTGTGACTCTGATGAGAGCAGTTGTGAGGATACTGCTTTTTCTAATATCTTTGACAGAAAAGGTAGATTCGAGATCGGCCTGTAATTGACTAATTCTGCACGATAAAGTTGCGTTTTTTAACAAGCGGTTTAATCATAGCCAGCTTAAATGTTTTTGGTACGTATCCTAGAGACAAAGACGAATTAATGATATTGAGAAGAGGATCTATGACCTCTGGAAGCATCTCTTTCAGTAGCTTCTCTTTCACACAGACACACACACACACACACACACACACACACACACACTCACAGCAGTTCATCTCGTCGCTCTTGTCCAGGCAGTCGTGGTCTCCGTCACAGAGCCAGTCTCGAGGAACACATCGTCCTTCTCCACAGCGATGCTCTTCAGCCGAATCACACACTGACGAAACAGCCCATAATTACACTTCAGGACAGAACAATGACTCAAAGAAGGAAAACACATAAGCAGAATTCTTTATCCTTTATTGGGAAGTAGAACGTTTAACCCCGATAAACAACGAACTGTTCAAAACATCTTATCAAAGCTTTCCGGAACAGTTTGCTCCGGCTGGTAAACACCTTTAGCTCCCATTGGTCAATGGTGATGATGATGTAACAGGTGGGTGTGGCTCTGAGGCTCCGCCTCCTTTCAGGTGTTCATTTGCTCTGGTTCATTTCTCTTGTTCAGTCCATCAAGTTCAGAGCGAGTACAAACATGCACATCCTAAGAGCTGCTTTATAGTAGAGACTGAAGCATGTGATTCTGAATAATAGACACACTAACACTGTTTTTCATGTTTAATACTGTAAAGCTCCTGCTTTTAAGCATTGCTGTATGAATAAGCGTGACGTGACTGTAGATCTGAATCTCAGAGCTGCTGCAAACATCCACATCACTATGATCAGATGCTTTCTGAACTGCTTTTTTCTCATTTTTGTTGCTTATTTTGTTCTTGAGAGGAAAATTTGAAGCACATGTGTACATATTCATCTAAATGTGGATGTGGTTGGGATGTGCCCTGACAGTATATCACTGCAAAGGTATTTCACACTTATTTTTACCCCCAAGCCAAGAAAGAAGATGAAGTTTGCCGTGAGTGTATCGGGCCTTGACGGTAACTTTAGCGTTCAGAGTTAAATCTTCATAGATTCCTCACAGACATTGGCTTCTCTCCTCCTCCATCTCTCTGACAATCCCCCAGACTGGTCCCTGCTCATTTCTACAAACTTCTCCTCCCATCTTCATTAGAGACGCACGATATATCGGCCACCATATCGGTATCGGCTGATACATGTTCAGTTTTAATGTTGTCGTTATCGGCCCGACAATAAAATGTGCCGATATATTAAAGCTGATGATGAATGTATTATTTCCTTCAGCCGAGACTCTTCAGATGCGACTGTTCAACATGAGGGCTTTGAATTGCTTGAAATATGTTTGGAAGATACAGTTCAGTGCAGCATGTTCTGTCATATCGGCTACATCAAATCATAAGGAGAACATTATAGTTGTGTGTTTGGGACGTGGCTTTTAATGGTGAGACTTTTGTTTTTGTAAACAGGCTCTCAAAAATTATATAAAAAATTGCATTTAGATTTAGCGGCCAATATATCGGTTACCGGCTTTCAAATATAAAGAATTATCGGTATCGGACAAAATTTTCATATCGGTGCATCCCTCTGAATGTTGCTGCACCATTAAGCACATGCATTAACATGCTCAGTTTGACAGCCAGTGTGTAAATAGGTTAAATTATGGCATAAATGGGGACAGCGCCATCTAGTGATGGCATTTAGCGAGTGGAATAGGAGTTGAGGAGAAATGCTGTGGGTAAGTTGCATGTTCTTAGCGGTCTGGGAATTATCAGTTAAAAGTGTTCAAATCGCATGAATAACTGCTTTTATTGTGAATGTACATTACAATGAACATCTTCTGAATCTCTTGATGCCTGTTTGGCATTGAATGAGCTATTTCAGGTTGAGTTATTTTGACTTTGCATTACGAGGCCCGATCGTAATTTCTTTGTGTGTTATCTTACATTTACATTTAGTCATTTAGCAGACGCTTTTATCCAAAGCGACTTACAACTGAGGACTAAACCAAGCGAGTCATCGTGAAGAGGCAAAAGCAACGCAAGAAGTGCTCAAAATACAAAGTTCAGACATAGCTCGGAGTAGCATAAGCCAGGCAAGCGAGGATTTAGAGGAAAGGTTTTTATTTTTATTTTATTTTTTTATGTTAAGTGCTCCCGGAAGAGATGAGTTTTCAGTTGTCTTTTGAATGCTGTCAGGGATTCTGCATTCCGGATGAGGGTGGGGAGATCATTCCACCAGCATGGAACCGCGAATGAGAATGTTCTGGAGAGTGATTTTGTGCCCCGCTGTGATGGTACCACGAGCCGTCGCTCATTGACTGATCGTAGGCTTCTGGTAGGGACGTAGACTTGTAGTAGTGAGTGAAAGTAGGACGGAGCTGATCCTGTGGTAGATCTGTAAGCAAGCGTCAAAGCCTTGAACTTGATGCCAGCAGCGAGTGGTAGCCAGTGCAGAGAGATGAACAGAGGAGTGACGTGGGCCCTTTTGGGCTCGTTGAAGACAATCTTGTGTTTGTCTGTTATCTGTTATCTTGTGTTTTATGTAGGATTGATTTATTCCTTCTGCTACGATCTCCCTTATTTCCAATTTTTGTGTCTTCAAGTCAAAATTACTCAAGTCAATTTAGAATTTAGTAGTAGGAAATTACTAGTCATCCAGTTTTTTATATCAGCTATGCATTCCGTTAATTTTGTGGATTGGTAAGTTTCGTCGGGGCGTGAAGAAATATACAGCTGAGTATCATCAGCATAACAGTGAAAACTAATGCCATGCTTCCTAATGATATCTCCTAATGGTAGCATGTACAGAGTGTGTGTGTGTGTGTGTGTGTGTGTGTGTGTGTGTGTGTGTGTGTGTGTAGCATGTACAGAGTGTGTGTGTGTGTGTGTGTGTGTGTGTGTGTAGCATGTACAGAGTGAACAGCAGCGGTCCTAGTACTGAGCCTTGTGGTACGCCATACTGAACTTGTGATCGATAAGACATCTCTTCATTTACTGCTACAAACTGATAACGGTCAGATAAGTGTGATTTAATCCATGCTAATGCAATTCCACTAATGCCAACATAGTTTTCTAGTCTATTTAAAAGAATGTTGTGGTCGATGGTGTCAAATGCAGCACTAAGATCGAGTAACACTAATAGAGAGATACAACCACGATCGGATGATTAGAGCAGATCATGTGTGACTCTGATGAGAGCGGTCTCAGTGCTATGGTACCGGCTAAATCCGGACTGGAGATCCTCACAGATATCATTTCTTTCTAGAAAGGAACAAAGTTTGTTTCTAGAAGAAAATAGCGTCACAGTCTAGCTTAAGTAAGTTTAGTGATGGTTCATTTTTATTGTAAAAAAGTTTAAAAAAAATTTAGTTCATTTATATAGCCGCTCTGCAGAAAACCGTGATGTCATCGTCCAGCTCAGTTCAGTTCTCATATAATGATGTCAATAATATATATGAATATTAAATTAAATGTCCCCAACTAAGCAAGCCAAAAGCCAAAGGTGAAAAAGGCGACAGTGGCAGGGAACTCCATTCTGTAGGTGTGTTGTAAAATGTGTTGTCTTAATGCGTTTAATGGAATCAGATTGCTGGGCGAGACGGATGTAGCTCTTGTGCTGTACATGTGCACAGTGTGCGTGGATTCTCTCGAAGTGTAACGTCTCCTGTTACCAACCGATCTGATCTCAAATGTGAACTCAAATGGAGCATTTCAAATGTACTCACCACAGTTTTGCTCATCGCTCAGATCGCCGCAGTCATCGTAGCCATCGCACAGAAGATCAGAGCTGACACAGCGACCGGTCGCACACACATGCTGTCCATCTGCACAAGCTGCACAAACGACAGAAGGAGAAGATCACAGTCAGGTCTCACATTGCGCATGTGATGCATTGCGTGTGAACAAGTGCTTCTCAAAGCAGACATCTTGAAAACCTCAGAGGAACCGAGGAGTGAGGGAGCTAACAGTGCGGACACACAGGTGTGTGTTAAACCTGACGCCCCCCTTCATCTGCATGGTTTACCTCTGCAGTTTAAATAAATCATACAAAATAAATAACGAGGCATCTTGATTAATTAATATTTACTATGAATTTCTGAAATAACTAAACTTCAACAACTTGATGATGCTGTGAAGTGACGCTCGAGTGATCAAGAATATTCCACGGTACAAATAAGTTTTCCTTCGCTTCCTCATAATCTTCTCGTTTCTTAATAAGTGTCACCCCCCTTTTTTTGAATATACATGAAAATGCACATTTCGAACTTAAATGGTTGTAATTCAAGAATGCTTTGGAATATAGACGTAAGATTGGTCTCGTTTTAAAGAAGACATTTGGCAGATTTTTGTAGAAGTGAAATAAATTAAGAAAGTGAATTAGAAAAAAAGTTATAGAAGTTTGAGTTTATGAAAATCTACAATGTAAAATTTTTTATTATTCATATTTTATAGAAAATATATATTTTCAAAACCTGAGCGACTCTAAAACTGCAAAAAAATCAAAGTCAAAAATCTGAACAAGTTGTGTTTCAAATTTTAGGTTGATATCTCAAAAAATGAGCTTTCAGTGAGATTTTGTTTGTGCGCAGTACCAAACTTTTTCACTAGATGACAACCAGACTCCATTACTGCCCATATAAGGGCGCCTCCATTTCCAAATGTGTTTTGAGTAATATGAACCATTTTTTCCATAATTTTCATACAATTTATGAAGTAGACATCTTATTCAGAAGTAATATGAGACGTTTGGCAGATTTTGATATGAATTCGACCTCTAAGAAACACAAAAAGAACAAACATGTGCGTTATAGCTTCCTGCCACCTCACAAATGGTGAATCTATAATTTTTTCTTTATATTTAAAAAAAATTCAGACCTTTTTTTCTAAAATAATTGAATGGAT
Organism: Rhinichthys klamathensis goyatoka; assembly: GCF_029890125.1. NCBI lineage: Eukaryota > Metazoa > Chordata > Actinopteri > Cypriniformes > Leuciscidae > Rhinichthys > Rhinichthys klamathensis. Next base: position 33,345 of record NW_026607444.1, read on the forward strand.
GCTATCTTTTGAACTCTTGGCATGAAAACAAACTGAGGTTTCTACCCTTCTTTCATGATTTTTCATGTTCATCACTATTTCAAAATAAAGGTCTAGGAGTATGAAAATATTCTTGTTGCAAATTGATAAATTATGGCTCCTCTGTAATTCATTTTGAAAATAAATCACCAAATATGGAGACTAGAGATTGTAAGCTTTCAAATGATATATAGTTTGTCAAGATTAGTTTAGGTTTAGTATAGGATATTACTGTTTTAAAAATGTAATGGATTTGGGCCCACCGGTGGGCCGGTGACACTTAAGGGGAAGACACTAGGAAAGGAAAGGAAGCACAAATAAGAAACGGAAACTCACTGCAATTGGCCTCGTCGCTCCAGTCGTCGCAGTCGTTGTATCCGTTGCACACTAGTTTGAGAGGGACACATATTCCCGTCGCACACAGAAAGTGATGGCTTCCTCCACACACAGCTAAAGGCAACAATCACAGAAAGACAAACCGTCACAACTTCATTCCAAACGCAGCTCCAGTATCTGCAGAAAGCCATGTGTCCCGACTCACAGAGCTTTCCCCTGGCCTGTCGTGGCGTGTAACAGAGCGGTGTGTTTTCAGCGCCGGTGCCCGTGGTGTTGGTGAACTGAGAGCAGCGCAGGAACTCCGGCCAGGAGGCGTTGAACATCTGCAGGACGGGCTCACAGCCTTCACGAGCCGCTTCACAGAACGACTGACACGGCAGCACCAGTGTCCTAGAAGAAGACAAGCGTCCGCTCATGAGAAACGCGCTACACTGCAGAAATGCTATTCTTACTTAGTATTTTCTTCTTGTTTCCAGTCCAAATATCCAAAAATTCTTCGTGGGGTAAGAAAAATAAACTTCATTCAAACGGAAACAAGAGTATTTTTCTTACCCCGTTGGCAGATCATTTTTCTTGTTTTAAGCAAAAGCATAATTTAGATTTTTTTTACCCCAGAAAACAATACATAATATCTTACTACTTTAGTAAATGCAACCTGATTTAAGAATATTTAGATATTAAGACTGGAAACAAGACAGAAATACTGAGTAAGAACAGCATTTTTTGCAGTGCAGTGTTTCATATAGTAACAGCACTACTGACTCACGTGACTATACACTTTACACTATAGTGATGGGCGATTTCGAAACACTGCTTCATGAAGCTTCTAAACCTTTACCAATCTTTTGTTTCGAATCAGTGGTTCGAAGCGTGTATCAATCCGCCAAAATCATGTGATTTCAGTAAATGTCAAAGCGGTTTCGAAACGTTTAGAAATTTCAATGGTTCACCGCTGGGGGGCGCTGATCTCTGTGAACTATATAATATAATGGTAGTCAATAGTCTCTTATTGGCCGGTTTAGCTGAGACATCCATGGAACAAACAAAACAAGCCCTGAAAATTGATAAAAGAACATATTATACAGACACTTGATGTTTAATCTTATTAGATGATTAGTTAATTGCATTCAATAGATTTTACTTTCAATAAAACATTTGCAATGGGTTTGTAAAAGCTGTTTTTGTGCATGTTTGGTCCGAGTTGTTGTTGCATTTACACTGTTCTGAACAGCAGGGGTCGCCAGCGTGTGGCGTTTCCAACACTTCGAAACAGTGAATCATTTTGTGAAGCAGTTGGTTCAA
>NW_026607444.1:42500-46429 GCF_029890125.1 Rhinichthys klamathensis goyatoka
CCCACATATTCTGGATAATCTCCCAGACCTGCCACCTACCATGCACCTGGACACCCCACCACTTTACTCAGAACTCCGGTAAGCTATTGCAGGGCTGAAGAACAACAAAAGCGCTGGACCCGATGGAATCCCTGCAGAGGTTTTTAAATACGGAGGATACCTCCTCACGCGTCGCCTGCACCTCCTGATCCAAAACATCTGGGAACATGGGACCCTCGCACAGGACTGGAAGGATGCTAACATCGTGGTAATTTACAAGCAGAAAGGAGACCGTGCAGTCTGCGGCAACAGCCGTGGGATATCTCTCCTCTCCATCGCAGGGAAAGTCCTGGCCAAGATCATGCTCAGCAGACTGGTTGATCACATCTCGGAAGCTGTGCTTCCGGAAACTCAGTGTGGCTTCCGGAAGACCAGATCCACGACAGACATGGTTTTTGTCTTGAGGCAGCTGATGGAGAAGAGCCGAGAACATCACAAAGACCTTTACGTTGCCTTCATCGACCTCAGCAAAGCTCTTGACACCATCAACCGTGAACTGCTCTGGAAACACCTCTCCAAACTTGGGGTACCACCCAAGTTTCTCCGCATCCTACAGCAACTGCATGACGGGATGCAAGCCAGAGTGCTCACTGGAGAACTCCAGTCAGAGTCCTTCGAGGTAAACGTTGGGGTGAAGCAAGGCTGTGTCTTGGCTCCGGTGCTCTTTAACATCCTCCTCTCTGCCATCACCTGCCTCTTCCACCGTGTCATGGGACATGAAGACGGTGTCCATGTGGAATACCGACTTGAAGGAAGCCTCTTCAACATACGTCGGCTCCAGGCCCGCACAAAGACAAAGACCCGCCAAATCTGTGAGCTTCAGTATGCCGATGACTGTGCCGTCTTAGCTCACAGCCCAGACTCTATGCAGCACGCCCTCAACACAATATCCCGTCTGTTCCAATCCTTTGGCCTACAGGTCAACATTAAAAAAACCGAGGTCATGTCCCACCTCACTACCCCCGCCCCCACACCCCCCAGTTTTCACATAAACGGTGTTCCACTTAAAACAGTGGACCACTTTACCTACCTCGGCTCCACTTTGTCCTCATTCTGCTCCCTGGACAAAGAAACACACACCCGGATAAATAAAGCCTCATCATCTTTTGGACGTCTTTTGAGTGTGTGTCTCTCTCTCTAAGAGTCAGTTAATGTAATTGTGATTCTGGTGCTCAAGTCAAAGTCAGAAAGACGAGAGGAACAGCCCTCACACACACACACACACACACACACCTCAGGAAAGATGATTAATCATTAGGAGACAGACACAAATAAAAGCTCCAGTAGAGGTCATCACAAGAGGACACATACTCACAGACGACTTTTGGGACAGAACCTTCACTAAGGACACTGAAACACTCCGTCTTACACACACACATACACACACACACACAGACAGACACACACACACAGACAGACACACACACGGACAGAGAGAGAGAGACGAGAGAATTCTGGGCTATATTAGATTAGCCGATGGTCTGTAGAGGACAAAAGATGCGAGATGTTTGACATAAAAGAGAGAGAGAGAGAGAAGGATAAAACAGATGATAAAACATAAACTGAAGCATTTGAAATTTAAAGGGAAAGTTCACCTAAAAATGACCAGATAGATGACTTACTTTCTTCAGATATACAGAAGAATAGTCCCATCTCTGTGAGTCAATATAATGCAAGTCGCAAATGTGAAGCAGCCATGTGACCGAAGTCATATTTGCGTGAACTGTCCCCTTTATGCCTTTATGAGGATCTGATCTGCCATATTTAAAGGAACTGCACTAAACGCAGCCGAGCACATGCTCAATTTGAACAAAGTATTAATTTAACCCTTCATCTGCCGCTCCAAGACCGTACCAGTCTCTGTGCTCATGCTTGTCGCCGTGGAGACGGATGTCCACCAATCAGGCGAGACCACAGCAGTGGGACCCACTGATGAAGAGGAGGATGAGGATGATGATGATGAAGAGCTGTCGGTGCGAGGCATCCAGTGAGGAGGAGTGTGTGTCGGGACCGATCCGTTTCCGGCCGTCACCGGGTCAGTGCCGTTAACCGTGAGCGTTGCTATGGAGACGGAAGCCTCGGCATCCAGCAGGCCGTTCCCGAATAAACCTGGACAAACATGGAAAAAAACTAAATTCGATAAAAGAATTCCATACACACTAAGATCTGCTGCTAGACGGTGGGACAGTTTAAATATAAAACCAGTAACAGCTGAAGTAGTAAGGATATTTATAGACACACAAACACTCACTCACTCACATACACACACACACACACACACACACTGCTGTGTTTTTGTGATGTATGAGGACATTCCATATGCGTAATGACTTTTATACTGGACAAACTGTATATTCTATCCCCCTACACTGCCCCCTATCCCTAAACCTGCCCATCACACACACACACACACACACACTGCCCCTATCCCTAAACCTGCCCATCACACACACACACACACACACACTGCCCCTATCCCTAAACCTGCCCATCACAGGAGACATGCTGCATTTTTACATTTAAAAAAAAAACATTGTTTTTTATGTTTTTTAAGCTATTTGAAATATGAGGACTCATGCAATGTCATCATATATCACGTGTAAGTTGTAATACCAGTGTAATATGCATGTCATTATACACATTTGTGTCCTCATATATCACAAAAACAAAAGCACACACTCACACACACACTCACTCACTCACTCACTCACTCACTCACTCACTCACTCACTCACTCACTCACTCACTCACTCACTCACTCACTCACTCACTCACTCACTCACTCACTCACTCACTCACTCACTCAGTGGCGTAGCGAGCCAACACCGGGCCCTTATGCAGGATTATCAAGGTGGGCCCCCTACTACAACACATGATGACGCAATGTCCACGAGCAGGCTAACATGAATAGGACAGGATAGGATCATAGAGACACAGGCAGCATATAAGAGATGAGATGACTGACAAAATCAGGAGTAGCCTACGCGCACAAAAACAACAACAAAAAAACACTGCTGGTGACGGCGCACCTTGACACATTGTTACTCACTGCTATGACTACACACACATAGGCCTAGGTCCAAATACATAAAAAAGATGCTCATGCACTTACATTATAGCGGCATTTTACGGGTTTCCTCTGTGCAAAGTTGTCAAATTAAATCCTTAAGTTCTAGATGGCGCGCACAGGCATTCTCAATTGACAGTATGGCAAGTCGCTTCACTCTCAATCTCCCCCTCCTAGAAGCTTCCTATTTTTGGTAATTTATTAATTAATTTGTCAAATTCCTCTTTTCATTTGCGCTTTTGAAAGCCACTTTTGTGTTTGTAATTTGCCGACTCCATATCTGTCTCAAGTTTTTTTTTACTGTTTTGCACGCAATACTCATGTTCACCCGGGGATTCCCCAGTCCCAATTCAAAACAAATTACACCAAAATCCATCATTCTTCGTTTCAAACATGTATTTAATGATCAGTATAATATGTTGTTGTCATTATTTATTCAAATAAATTCGCGAAAAATTAAAATGCGATCAGACTAAAAGTAGTAAAATGCGATATGGGGCCCCGCCCCCGGCTGTCAATCAATATTTTCCAGTCACGCGGGCCCCTGATTGGTCCGGGCCCGTAAGCAACCCTGCTTACCGATAGTTACGCCTGTGCACTCACTCACTCACACACTAACACACACACTCACTCACTCACTCACTCACTCACTCACACACTAACACACACACTCACTCACTCACTCACTCACTCACTCACACACTCACTCACTCACTCACACACTAACACACACACTCACTCACTCACTCACTCACTCACTCACACACTCACTCACTCACTCACACACACTCACTCACTCACTCACACACTCACACACTCACAC
>NW_026607445.1:0-7500 GCF_029890125.1 Rhinichthys klamathensis goyatoka
GTATCACACTGGAACTGCAATGTCAAAAATTACATGATGATAGTTTAGGACGCACAGGGTCCAATCCTACAAAAAGCCTCTGATATATCTCAAGTATACACCAGTTTTGAGGGATACATGAGGTCGAGAGCATAGGTAAGGAGGAGCAACAGGAGGCAGCATGCTTTCGACAGGTTTGGCACACCTCTGACCACGGGCTGTCCTTATATGATAATCCCAATCGTGTCGGGGTGATGGCACATGTAAATTTTCAGTGGGCAACTGCCAAGCTCAGCGTGCACCTCTTTTTCAGCCCGACTCTATTGGTGGAGACAAAAAAGAAACAAGAGTTTGGTCAGACACATAGGAAATGAGATGAATATTAGCAGACAGGTAGAAGAGATAAGAGACAAAGTCCAAATTGTACTTTTGTTGCTAAAGGTGGTGGATACAAGATGGAGACTGTGACTAGAACATGTGACCAGAGTGAAGTCTACCATGACAATGCCATGGGTACTAAAATATCATGATCTACTCTAGCATGAGTGTTGTATTTTTCTGGTTCAAAGGATGCATTACAATAAAACAAATGCAATTGTCCTTGCCTGTACCTGATTGGTCATCACATTACTGTTAATTAAGCTACAGACAAAATTATGTCCAAAAGACATCTTTTCAACGTCTTTGTCACAAAGACGTACATTGAAAAGACGTCCACTGAGGAGCCAGAATGAAAGTTTTTACCGACTTTTTTTGAGGTGTTCTGTGATGAACGTTCACGGAAGCTCCATTCAAGGTTGAAAACTAGTTCAGATGTGGACAATCTGGACAATTTTCAACATCATTTAAGGTCTCATTTGGACAATTTATACTTATTCTAGACCAAATAAACACTCTCAGGATATATTAAATTAAAACTCACATTTATTTCAATGTAATTTTCATGTGTAATTGCAAAGCAATTCACAGACAGTGAAGTTTCTTTTCATGATTTTTGGACAAACACGCACTGACACCTTTAGACAGTTTAGCATCTGTCATTTATACATATTTGGATCGTGAGAGAAATCAGATTCGAACCAGGGACCTTAAGCTGCCTGCCCTAAGTAGACAGTAATGATTTCATGATTTTTGGACAAACACACACTGTCTGAGAGTTGCTTTGCAATTAGAAATTACGTTGAAATAAACATGAGTTTTAATTTAATGCATCCTGAAAGTGTTTGGTCCAGAAAAAGTTTAAATTGTCTAAATGAGACATTAAATTACATAAAATATGTCCACATCTGAACTAGTTTTTAACCTTGTATGGAGGTTCCCTGAACGTCTATTGGACCTTACAGAACACGTATAATCTGATCAAATTGTAATTGAATCTATTCTGAAGTTTGTCTTACCTGGATGTGAAGCTCGAAGACCCCAGGTAACAAAAGTGCTTGGGTATCTAAAGACCAGGAAAATGTTAGATGTTAGAAAAAAATCAGTTGTAAACTTCTTTAGGTAATAGGTTAGAAATAGTTTAAAAATCTAGACCAAAAATCTGTCATTAATTGACAATGCAGCATTAAAATATCGTGGATCAAATCTCTAAAATCAGACAGACTACTAAACATACATCTCTACAGTCTAATCTGTGCATCTGCTTTAGTAATGCAAAAGTATAATAACATAATCTCTGAGTTCTGTCAAAGACACACAACACACAAAACAAAGTGTTGTCCATAAAACACCACATCTTCCTTTCCCTTATTTGCCCGCACAACTATTGCCTGAAGGCTCGAATTTGCGACCGTTTCGATCGCATATGATCCCGAAATTTAATCTGTGCAATCTAAAAATATAACCGAGGGCATTTGTGCAACTAATTATTACATACGTAACTTGTATGTGTTTTTAAACACTGCTGCTGTTTGTCTGCCGATCGACCACACTGTGCAGCCATCTTAGCTTACCATGTGTGCAGGATAGCTAGCTATACAATTTGCAAACCTAAACTCAGCTCCCTAGTGGAGTAAGCGATTTTGCGTGACTTTAGTTTACATCACCAGTCATTCGGCTAAATTTGCTCAACTTACCGTGTTAATCAGACCCTGAAATTCAGATCTGCTGCAGCGACCAAACAGTTGAAGTACCGAGGAAGATATTGCATCTGCCTGCAGTCCCCGCCAGTGAAAAAGGGATAATGCCAACTTATAAAATTTAAAATATTTACGTTTGATGAACACACCTGTCACATCGACAGCTGCTCAAATAAATTGTGCATTGTCAACTCACTTTTATAACATTTATTGTACACAACAACCACATACAAATAACTACCCAAATAAATTGCATGGGTTTTATTTAAAATATATTGTTATATAAAAACTGATATATTTTAAGTAAAGAGGAAGTATTTTGATACTCTTTTTGTATAAAACCAATAAAATAAACTAGATTACAAATATTTAAAATATATAAAAACCTACTTTGTGGGTGTAGCACTTTTTACAGTGTACCTGCAGTGCCAGAGTTTTTAGTCACATGACATTTACAGCTCAAGTGATTGGATCACGCAATTATGAAATATTAGATTAAACTGTAAAAATAAATGATATCAAAATCATAATTTCCAATTACTTGAAATCAAGTGATTATGAAATATGGGATTGAATTCTAAAAAAATAAGCAATACAAAAATGTGAATATGTAGCCTACATGGAAATCAAGTAATTATGAACAATTATATTATATTATAAAATATATAGGCTATATAAATAATACAAAATATATCAATAATCATTTGGAAATGAAGTAATTTAGAGATTATATGATGAAAGAATATAAAATATATGAATAATTGAACATTAATTCTGAAATTCTATTATGAAAAAAATATTTAAATTACTAGGAAATTAAGTAATGAAGAAAATTAGTAAATCGATTAATCGCATCTAACATCAATTTTTGTGTGTAAAGGCCTATATATACACATATTCAGTAAATATGTGTGTAGTTTACAGAATGTGTGTGTGTGTGTGTGTGTGTGTGTATACAGACACGTTTTATATTTACAAACTTTTATGCTAAATGCGATTAATCAACTTGACAGCTCTAATAGAAATACATTCATAAGTAGGCCTACTTGGTAAGTAATTTTGAATTATGAGATTATATTACAAAAAATATGAATAATGATGCCGAAATATAATAACCATAACCTTTCAACATGACAAAGAAGAGGGACAGTTTTAGTAGAATTCATTTTTCGAATGCCGCTGTTGCAGTTTCAGTATATCTGTAGACATTTCTTCCTTTTTCTTCTTCTTCGTAGTTTTTACATGTGGACAAACACGGCATTATCCTGAACAAGCTGTCCGGTTATATTCCTGTTCTCCCTGACCGTCTCTGACTCTCTGACCTCAAGTTGACTGAGTGATTCTGCAAACTTTGAGATGAATGAACGCTAACTCATCTCTCTCTCTCTCTCCTCTCTCTCTCTCTCTCTCTTCTATCTCTCTCTCTCTCTCCTCTCTCTCTCTCTCTCCTCTCTCTCTCTCTCTCTCTCTCTCTCTCTCTCTCCTCTCTCTCTCTCTCTCTCTCTCTCTCTCTCTCTCTCTCTCTCTCTCTCCAGGTACAGACCCGATAGCACATCTGGATTAATGGCAGGAACCTCTATCGCCCCCTTGAGTCCTGCGGGGTATTAGTGCACTGCTGACTTCTGTTGCATTATAGGCAATATAAACAGAGATTAAAGTAAACACACACACTACATGCATTGATGCAGAACCAAGAGCTGCGCGGTGCATGCGTGTGTGCGCGCACACTCATTTCTATCTTCCCATTCAATGATAGCCTATTTCAGGATCATTTTCTCTGAGTGATTTATGGTCAGTTTGAGATGCAGTGTGAGGTTTGATAACTAAGCTGGATAAAATATATCAGTCCTTTACCGCATTCTGACTGTCCCGCGTTTATGGAGTCGCTTCTCCCTCACGCGAGATAAATCTGACAAACGGCGGGAACGAGAGAGCTCGGTCCTCATTTGAAGGCACTTAGACACGGGCGTGTGTGTGTGTGTGTGTGTGTGTGTGTGTTATTGATTGAGGCCATTGAGTGGATTTGTATGGTTTATGGACGTCCTGATGTGCGATAAATACATGTCAGTGTGTAGAATTTCCCTTAACAGAAACCAAACTCGATTATTTTAACATGATGAATAAAACGTAAGCGCTTGTTGTGTGTATGTATGTGTGTGTGTGTGTGTGTGGCCTGGTAAACCCTACATTATGGGGAACAAAATGTCTCTAAGATGGCAATATCCGAAATCCTTGGCTTGACATTATTTGGTCCCCATGAGGAAAACAGCTTATAAATCATATTAAGTGATGTTTTTTGAAAATGTAAAAATGCAGAGTTTTGTGTAATGAGCAGGTTTAGGTCGGGTTAGTGTGTGTGTGTGTGATGGGTAGGTTTAGGGTAGGGTTGTAGGGAGATAATTTACAGTTTGTACAGTATAAAAGCCATTACGTCTATGGAAAGTCCCCATATAACATGAAAACACAATGTGTGTGTGTGTGTGTGTGTGTGTGGTTATCACATTAGCTTTATTTAATCAGATCTCACCTGTGTTCCTGCCAGATGGCGTGAAAAATGCTGACTAGGTACCTTAACACACACACACACACACACACACACACACACCGAGAGAGAGAGTATTCTGTCGCTCTGGAGCTTAATTAGATAATTCTTCAGTCCATCATTTAAACTGACTCATAATTAACAAAAATCTTTATGACTGGACCCAATGCAGTTGGATAAAACTCTCAATTAGCATAATCTTTAGACAGGATTTTAGTTAAAGAGGGAGGGAACGTATATCTCTCTCTCTCTCTCTGTGTGTGTGTGTGTGTGAGTGTGTGTGTGAGAGAGAGAGAGAGAGAGAGAGAGAGAGAGAGAGAGAGAGAGAGAGAGAGAGAGAGAGAGAGAGAGAGAGAGAGAGAGAGAGTGAGAGAGTGTGAGAGAGAGTGAGAGAGTGTGAGAGAGAGTGAGAGAGTGTGAGAGAGAGAGAGCGAGAGAGAGTGTGTGAGTATGAGTGTGGGTGTGTGTGTGTGTGAGAGAGTGTGTGTGTGTGTGTGTGTGTGTGTGAGAGAGAGAGAGAGAGTGTATGAGTGTGTGTGTGTGTGTGTGTGTGTGAGAGAGAGAGAGAGAGAAGAGAGAGAGAGAGAGAGAGAGAGAGAGAGAGAGAGAGAGAGAGAGAGAGAGAGAGAGAGTGTGTATGAGTGTATGTGTGTGTGTGTGTGTGTGTGTGTGTGTGTGTTGGAGAGAGAAGGCAGAAGAGCACAACAGTGTGTGTTGGTGCAGTGACCTTGAAGGTCCGTCTCTGTTCAGCTAAAGTGTGTGTCCAGCTTCTCTTTCTATCATCACACACACTTGCACACACTTCTACCTAGACAGCTTTTTAAGGCTTCGTTAGTGTAATTAAAATGCAAAGGCTGTTCCAAAAGGTAGACAGTGACGTCGTGCTGCTTTCTAAGATGCATTACCACAACAACTTAAAGCAGCCTCATTTTTATCCCATGCAGAAGACAATCCCAGAATGCATTGCAACGAGCTCAGAGAAGGTAATCCATCCCGGACGGTATGAAAAATTATAAATGTACACTACTGTTATTTGTTAGATTAATACTTTTGTTCTGCAAGGACGCATTAAATTGATCAAAAGTGGCAGTAAAGACATTTATAATGTTGCTAAAGATTCTGTTTCAAATAAATGCTGTTCTTTTGAACTTTCTATTCATCAAAGAATCCTGAAAAAATACAATGTATCAGTTTACACAGAAGTATGAACTGTTTTCAACACTGATAATAATCATAAATGTTTCTTGATCATCAAATCATCATATTAGAGTGCTTTCTGAAGGATCATGTGACACTGAAGACTGGAGTAATGATGCTGAAAACTCAGCTTTGATCACAGGAATAAATTACATTTTACAATATATTCACATAGGAAACAGTTATTTTAAATTATAATAATATTTCACAATTTTACTGTATTTTTGACCTCGGTGAGAATAGCCCCGAAACTTTTGCACTGTAGTGTAACAATCTCAGTACTTAGAAGTAGATATGAATTATTTAACCCTTTGTGTGCATGATGTGTATATGATTATCAGAGCTCTGCATTCACTGCGAATCTGAAAACACAAAGAGCTTCACTGTCAAACGAGTTCAGACCCTCCACACAAATCACAACTCATCCGTCACAACCGCCGCCAGACGCTGAATATCAACCAGTTCATATATATAACACACTCCTTCAATATCTCAGAGCTGTCCAATGTTCAGAAGAATTAAAGGTTTCAGGTTCAATTCAGGTTAATAAAACAAACAAGGAAATTGCCTTTTTTGACAGACTCTGAACACACTCTGTTCATCTTCTCTTCATCTCTCTCTGTTTTCAACCAACACCTCTCAAATAACACTCTGTGTATGTGTTAATGGATCCGCTTTTGGCTCCTTATGTGGAATAGATTATTATATCTCTTTCATTTCCAGGTAGATTCATTATGGATATTTCCAGCTGACTAGAGAGACATATTTTGTGGTATTTCTAAGTATTATTAATTCAAACAAAACTTGTCTTGTTTTCGTTAACTAAACTGTTTAAAAAAACAAAAACATTTTTGTTAATTGAAATAAAGCTGAAATACAACAAAATTATTTCCGTTAGTTCCTAAGGCAACATGTCTTATCACTTATCATTTACTCACTGAAATTAAAATAAAACTGAAATTAAAATAAATTTAGAAATATTGAATGAAAATGATAAAAGCACATAACAAAATGGCTAAAAAATCAACTAAAATTAAAAAATAAAATCCAATAAAAAATATTAATATAAATATAATAATATACAAATAATACTAAAATAACACTGATAAAATGGTATATTAGTATATTATAATAATAGTATAATATATTATTATTATTAATAATATTTTATTAAATACTTATTAAGCACTGGTGTTTCAATCATTTTAATAATTGTGCTGTTGCCATTTTATCAGTGTTATTTTAGTATTATTTATATAGTATGTAAATAAGTATATTGTACTGATTAGCTTGATTTTCACAGTAAAATGCACTGTATTACACAATTACAGTACCATGTAGTTACTGTAAAACTGAAATACGTTATGGTACTGTAAATCTTAATTACAGTAACTTAGTGTTACTGTAAAAAACCTTGAAAAGTCTAACAGTGTATATTGATGCCTGTGAATACTATTAATGTATTTTTATTATATTATTATAAATAATATAGTAAATACATTAATATAGAATTCAAAGTATTCGAGTATTCATAGGCATCAATATACTTTAAAAACAATAAAATGATCAAAATATTGTTGTTTTTGTCTCTTTACTGCAGTAAGTATTAAAGACTGTATTTTACTGTAATTTAATGGACTATATTTTACTTATTTAACCGTGGTAATGCATGGTTCTACAGCTGAAACCATCCAAAAACATAAG
>NW_026607445.1:12500-15000 GCF_029890125.1 Rhinichthys klamathensis goyatoka
CGGGGTAAATAGAGCCTTACGTTGACATTCTTTACCGGAGGACACTTGCGGTAAAGATTGGGAATCATTATTCTTCTGCTGCTCCTGTAACTCGAGGGGTACCTCAGGGCTCTTTTTTAGGGCCGCTACTTTTTCCCCTTTACATGATTCCACTGGGCTCTACATTTAATAAATATGGCATTTCATATCATAGTTGTGCTGATGATACGCAGTTGTATCTTCATTTTAAAGCAGGAAGTAATGCGGCTGGAAATTCTCTGCTGGATTGCCTTGAGGAGCTAGCCTGGATGCCAGCCGAACTTAGCCCCGCCCACAACATTTGAGGTCGGGAAGTTCCATAGACAGTAAAAGAAATGGACACAGCGACCCCATCGACTTCAACGGAGAAAAGTGAAGTCAATTAGAAGCACTCACTTCCTGATGGCTGAGCGACTGCGCCGGCTCACACTGAGCTTGACGACGGAGATATGACGTGAGCCTGTCTGACAGCTGTACGTCTTCTAGTAGCTGTGCCGAGAGAAATCTGAATCAATCCCTTACGAATCTCACAGAGCCGGAGAGTATGAGTATTAGCCGTCCATGAGCAGCAGGAGCAACTTTATGAGTCTCGATGGGCTTCTCCCTTGACTTTATTCCTCCACGTCCCCCCGATTGCCATGAGCTTCTCCTCCTGTCTATACGGTAATTTCTCTACTGTGCGACAGAGAGTCACGTGGTTATGACGCAATCGTTAGCCTGTTTTTACAAAAACTGCTTCTACGGGGCCATAACGTAAGATACAAGGTAATCGAGCCTTTTATACATTGTCATGTTTCTTTAGAAATAAACAATGGACAAATGGAGTCTTTAAACGCCTTAAGGCCTGTTCAGACCGGGATGAATTTTGCGCGCGATATTTGCCGACGTTTAATGCCTTGTGACTAAACAAAGGGCGCCAATGTGAGTGTGCACACCGACGCGATAAACGCCACGCGTAAAAGCGTAATTTTTTTAAAAGCGCCTCGGGTTCGTTTTTTTAGTTTGACGCGCCGCGTCAAAAACTATCCGACCAATGAGATTGGCGCTTTTGCTCACGTGTCTGGAGCTTCTGAAGTTACAGTAAAACACAACTTGGGGGCGCTCAAACACAAAACGGTCTTGCCGAGCACACATACGTAATGGCGAAGAAGATATACGCCATGTAGCGTCTACTCTACAGTACACCATAGATATCCATAATAAAGGCTAGATGTCTCGTCCGCGCTGCTGGCCAAATATGGCCTTTATTATGGATATCTATGGTCTACACTGCCGGGAAGAAATAAGACGAGGAAGATGCAAGGCAAGATGAATGTAGAGCTGCTGGTCTCGTTGATGTCGGAACATAAAGAACTATATGACAAACGCGACAGCGACTACAAAATAGGACTATTTCTGTTTTACATTAAGCGCCATCTATAATGTCAGGGAATGAATTTGCATGTTCACTCGGCTCATCGTCAGCGAAAATCGCTTGGGTGTGAACACAAAAAACGCGTTGAAAAACGCTGACGAATAACGCGCGCCGATATTCGTCCCGGTGTGTACGGGGCTTCAGATGTAAAGTTATTCGCTGTCAAAGTGACGCCAAAATAAATCAAGTCAATGGACTGCTAACAGCAGGCGAAGGCTTGCTAGCCGATGGCGGCCCCCGGGGAGACTTCAGTTTCCGGCTGGTGATTACGGCCTTGGGAAGTTCGGTCTGGACTTGATCCATTGTGGAGCAACTAAGCTCGAACCGAAGCTGTTCGGACTAATCAAATCATCAGGGCGGGCTTTATACGATGATGGACAGATGATCAACAGTAACGTAATCATCCACGTCACCAAAGAGCGCTTGGGTTGAATTAGTTTACAACAAAGATGGCCGCCGCTGTAGAACTGAGATGTGTAGATTCAGCCATCGTGTCCGTCATAGAAGATATCGACAGCGCATTCATTTTAAAAGAGGAACAGAGAACCGCGATCAAGGCATTTGTCGATCGGAAATAAGTTTTTGCCGTCCTGGGATTCAACATACGTCACTTACTCCGTTGCTCTGATTGGTTGTTGGTCTATCCAATTGAGTGGAGGCATTTTCTTTCCTGGTTCGGTTGAAACACCCCATAATCACAGCCCAATGGAGCAGTATCTGACTCACTGAGTATCTGACTGAGTATGACGACGTCAGGCTATTGAGGAGGTGAAACTTTGGATGAACTGACAAAAAGCCAGAAATTGTAATTTTGGGCAAAAAAAGTAAGTTGTGTTCACCAGTAAAGAGTCTAGGGCAGTTTTCACACCTTATAAAAGTCATGCCACTTTTTCAGATCTCAAATTTTTACCATCAAATACAAGTGCAAAGAATGGTTTATTTCAGTTAAGAAGGATTGCAAAATGTAAATCACGCCTGGATTATTGTAATGCGTTATATGCAGAGGTTTGTCAGTCCTCCTTGTCGAGGTTTCAACTTGTTCAAAATGCTGTGGTCAAACTGCTGACA
>NW_026607445.1:22500-31790 GCF_029890125.1 Rhinichthys klamathensis goyatoka
GATGGTTGCTAAGGTGGTTTGGGTGTTACTGTGTGGTTGTTAAGGTGTTCTGTATGTTGTTAGGTGGTTGCTTAGGTGTTTAGGTGGTTGCTAAGGTGTTTTGGGCGTTTGCCAGATGGTTGCTAAGATGGTTTGGGTGTTACTAGGTGGTTGTTAAGGTGTTCTGTATGTTGTTAGGTAGTCACTAAGGGGTTCCGATGTTGCAAGGTGGTTGATGAGGTGTCTAGGCGTTTGCTAAGGTGTTCTGGGTGTTTGCTATATGGTTGCAAAGGCGTTCTGTGTGTTGTTAGGTGGGTGCTAAGGTATTCAGGTGGTTGCTAAGGTGTTTGCTAGATAATTGCCAAAAGTGTTCTGGGTGTTGCTAGTTGGTTGTTAATATGTTTTGGGTGTTACTAGGTGGTTGCTGAGGTGTTCTGTATGTTGTTAGGGGTCGCTAAGGGGTTGCTGAGGTGGATGTTAAGGTGTTCTGTATGTTGTTAGATGGTTGATAAGGGGTTGCTGAGGTGGTTGTTAAGGTGTTCTGTATGTTGTTATTGGTCGCTAAGGGGTTGCTGAGGTGGTTGTTAAGGTGTTCTGTATGTTGTTAGATGGTTGATAAGGGGTTGCTGAGGTGGTTGTTGAGGTGTTCTTTATGTTGTTAGGGGTCGCTAAGGAGTTGCTGATGTGGTTGTTAAGGTGTTCTGTATGTTGTTAGGGGTCACTAAGGGGTTGCTGAGGTGGTTGTTAAGGTGTTCTGTATGTTGTTAGATGGTTGATAAGGGGTTGCTGAGGTGGTTGTTAAGGTGTTCTGTATGTTGTTAGGGGTTGCTAAGGGGTTGCTGAGGTGATTGTTAAGGTGTTCTGTATGTTGTTAGGGTCGCTAAGGGGTTGGTGAGGTGGTTGTTAAGGTGTTCTGTATGTTGTTAGATGGTTGATAAGGGGTTGCTGAGGTGGTTGTTAAGGTGTTCTGTATGTTGTTAGGGGTTGCTAAGGGGTTGCTGAGGTGATTGTTAAGGTGTTCTGTATGTTGTTAGGGGTCGCTAAGGGGTTGCTGAGGTGATTGTTAAGGTGTTCTGTATGTTGTTAGGGGTTGCTAAAAGGTTGCTGAGGTGGTTGTTAAGGTGTTCTGTATGTTGTTAGGGGTCGCTAAGGGGTTGCTGAGGTGGTTGTTAAGGTGTTCTGTATGTTGTCAGATGGTTAATAAGGGGTTGCTGAGGTGGTAGTTAAGGTGTTCTGTATGTTGTTAGGGGTCGCTAAGGGGTTGCTGAGGTGGTTGCTAACCACATTGTATAAGGAGTCATTGAATGTGTTTATGTGCAAAGCAATATGTTGATAACCTTAAAAAATCTAATTTTTCTAACAACAAAACAAAGCAAGAAATAAAGAGTGTACATTAAATTGTAATTGTAAAATTCCAGCTGAAGGGGTTTCCACGACCTCACTGTCACACGTTGCCATGTTATTAAGTATAATCATGTAAAACTGTGTTATGGAAACACGTACAGTTAATAATCTTTAACTATTTAATTAATAGTCTACCATTACCAAGTGTATATGTATATATATATAGCCTATAAAGAGAGAGAGAGAGAGAGAGAGAGAGAGAGAGAGAGAGAGAGAGAGAGAGAGAGAGAGAGAGAGAGAGAGAGATGAGAGAGAGAGAGAGAGAGAGAGAGAGAGAGGGGCTAAATATATTTTTTATGTGATTTAAAAGTGCAGAAAATGTCTACAAATGTGAAGAAAAAAAAATCAAAATGACATCTCGGTCTCTCAGTCTACTTCTGTTCCTCATGCAGCATCAGCATGAGTGTGTGTGTGAGTGTACTTTAACAAATGTGAAAAAAACCCATTGGCACGTGTGTGAGTGTGTGTGTGTGTGTGTGTGTGTGTGTGTGTGTGTGAGTGTAAGTGTAAGTGTAAGTGTAAGTATAAGTGTATGAACACACATGTACTTTAACAAATGTGAAAAAAGCCCATTGGCACGTGTGTGTGTGTGTGTGTGTGTGTGTGTGTGTGTGTGTGTGTGTGTGTGTGTGTGTGTGTGTGTGTGTGTGAGTGTGTATGCGTGTATCTGTGTGTATGCGTGTGTGTGTCAGTGTGTGTCAGTCTCTCTGTGTGTGTGTGTGTGTGTGTGTGTAAGTGTAAGTGTAAGTGTATGAACACACATGTACTCTAACAAATGTGATAAAAGCCCATTGGCACGTGTGTGTGTGTGTGTGTGTGTGTGTGTCAGTCTGAGGATGTGAGAGTGATGCACGCAGTGATCTCAGGGTCATGACCATGTTTAACCCTGATGGACCGACAGAATAAAGCTGATCCATATGAGGCTGTTTTCCCTCTTGGAACGACAAAGAAGTTTTTACTATTTTTCCATGGACATTTGGACACACACACACACACACACACACACAGCTCTTGTTCTCACTGACATTTACTTCACCTACATAACTGCCGTGATTCTGTCTCGACCCTTCAGATTGAATTCCTCCAGTAAACACCAAGTCTAACACACATCTGTCAGAGCTCTAATGCAAACCAGCCCGCTCGTATCACACACACACACACACACACACACACACACACACACGTTCACTCATGGCTCAACTTCTGCCCGATAAGATCTCGTCTCTCAGAAGATGAAAGCACCGAACGAAGCGCGCTGATCTCAATCTCCTGCAACACACAGCGGCTCTGGTTAATTCCTCACAGAGAGCATGACACACTTTCACAGATGAGAGATGAAACATGGCTTTATCATAATCCATAGAGAGCGTCCACCTAGGCAACATAAGCACAGTTATTATTACACTGCTAGAATAGTGAAATCACTCGCATTCAAATCATTTCTCCAACATCGTATCTCACATGCGTCTTTACACTGTCTTTACCAACACATAACGAAATGAAAAAATAAAAATAATAAATCATAATAATAACAAGAATAATACAAATAATAATATCTAATGATATCTAAATATTAATATGAATGATGTATAATTGTTAATATTTAATAAATAATAAATAATTTAATAAATAATTATTAATAATGCAAATTATGTGTAATTGTTTATATTTAATAAAAAACAAACATAAATTACATATATAGAATAGTATATATGACATTATACATAATTATTAAATGATTATTACATTATTAATTATTAAATAATTATTATGTTATATATTAGATAACAAATTATGCAGTTATTCATATTATATATATAGATATATAATTCTTCCTCCTCTTACACAGACACACACACACACACACACTCTTCCTCCTCTTACACACACACACTCTTCCTCCTCTTACACACACACACTCTTCCTCCTCTTACACACACTCTTCTCTCCTCTCACACACACTCTTCCTCCTCTCACCACACTCTCTTACACTCTCTTCCTCCTCTTACACACACACACTCTTCTCCTCTCACACCCTCCTCTTACACACACTCACACTCTTCCTCCTCTTACACACACACTCTCTTCCTCCGGCTCTCTCACTCTCCTCCTACACACACTCTTCCTCCTCTTACACACACTCACTCTTCCTCCTCTTACACACACTCTTCCTCCTCTTACACACTCTCCTCCTCTTCACACACTCTTCCTCCTCTTACACACACTCTTCCTCCTCTCACACACTTCTTCCTCCTCTCTACACACACTCTTCCTCTCTTACACACTCTTCCTCCTCTTCACACACTCTTCCTCCTCTACACACACTCTTCCTCCTCTTACACACTCTTCCTCCTCTCTCTCACACTCTTCCTCTTACACACACTCACTCTACACTCTCCTCTTACACACACTCTTCCTCCTCTTACACACTCTTCCTCCTCTTACACACACTCTTCCTCCTCTTACACACACTCTTCCTCCTCTTACACACACTCTCTTCCTCCTCTTACACACACTCTCCTCCTCTTAAACACTCTTCCTCCTCTTACACACACTCTTCCTCCTCTTACACACCTTCCTCCTCTACACACACTCTTCCTCCTCTTACACACACTCTTCCTCCTCTTACACACACTCTTCCTCCTCTTACACACACTCTTCTCCTCTACACAGACTCTCCTCCTCTTACACACACTATCTCCTCTACACACTCTTCCTCCTCTTACACACACTCTTCCTCCTCTTACACACACTCTTCTCCTCTTACACACTCTTCTCTCTTACCACTCTCTACACACACTCTTCCTCCTCTTACACACACTCTTCCTCCTCTTACACACTCTCTACACTCTTCCTCTTACACACACTCTTCCTCCTCTTACACACACTCTTCCTCCTCTTACACACACTCTTCCTCCTCTTACACACACTCTTCCTCTCTTACACACACTCTTCCTCCTCTTACACACACTCTTCCTCCTCTTACACACACTCTTCCTCCTCTTACACACACTCTTCCTCCTCTTACACACACTCTCCTCTACACACTCTCTCCTCTTACACACACTCTTCCTCTCTTACACACCTTCCTCCTCTTACACACACTCTTCCTCCTCTTACACACTCTTCCTCCTCTTACACACACTCTTCCTCCTCTTACACCTCTTACACACTCTTCTACTCTTCACACACACACTCTTCCTCCTCTTACACACTCTTCCTCCTCTTACACACACTCTTCCTCCTCTTACACACCCTCTTCCTCCTCTTACAACACTCTCTCTTACACACACTCTCTCTTCTCTCTTACACACACTCTTCCTCCTCTTACACACACTCCTCCTCTTACACACTCTTCCTCTCTACACACACTCTTCCTCCTCTTACACACTCTTCTCCTCTCACACACACTCTTCTCCTCTTACACACACTCTCCTCTTAGACACACACTCTCCTCCTCTACACACAACTCTTCCTCCTCTACACCACTCTCTCTCTCACACACTCTTCCTCCTCTTACACACACTCTTCCTCCTCTTACACACACTCTTCCTCCTCTTACACACACTCTTCCTCCTCTTACACACACTCTTCCTCCTCTCACACACACTCTTCCTCCTCTTACACACACTCTTCCTCCTCTTACACACACTCTTCCTCCTCTTACACACACTCTTCCTCTCTCACACACACTCTTCTCCTCTCACACACTCTTCCTCCTCTCACACACACTCTTCCTCCTCTTACACACACTCTTCCTCCTCCACACTCTCCTCCCTACCACACTCTTCCTCCTCTTACACACACTCTTCCTCCTCTTACACACACTCTTCCTCCTCTTACACACACTCTTCCTCCTCTTACACACACTCTTCCTCCTCTTACACACTCTTCCTCCTCTTACACACACTCTTCCTCGCTCTCGACAACACTCGTCCTCCTCTTACACACACTCTCTCCTCTTACACACACTCTCCTCCTCTCACACACACTCCTCTCACACACACTCTCTCCTCTTACACACACTCTTCCTCCTCTCACACACACTCTTCCTCCTCTCACACACTCTTCCTCTTCTCACAACACTCGTCCTCCTCAGACACAGCTTCTCTCTCATACACACTCTTCTCCTCTACACACACTCTTCCTCTCTCACACACACTCTCCCTCTCTCACACACACTCTTCCTCCTCTCACACACACTCTTCCTCCTCTCACACACACTCTTCCTCCTCTCACACACTCTTCCTCCTCTTACACACCTCATCACTTCACACTCTCCGCCTCTCACACACACTCTTCCTCCTCTCACACCCCCCTCCTCTCACACACACTCTTCTCCTCTTACACACACTCTTCCTCCTCTCACACACACTCTTCCTCCTCTCACACAAGCTTCCTCTCTAGCACACACTCTTCCTCCTCTTACACACTCTTCTCTCTCACACACTCTTCCTCTCTCACACACACTCTCCTCTCTCACACACGACTCTTCCTCCTCTACACACACTCTTCCTCTCTCACTCCTCTCTCACACACACTCTTCCTCCTCTTACACACACTCTTCCTCCTCTTACACACACTCTTCCTCCTCTTACACACACTCTCCTCCTCTACACACACTCTCCTCCTCTCACACACACTCTTCCTCCTCTTACACACTCTTCCTCCTCTCACACACACTCTTCCTCCTCTTACACACACTCTTCCTCCTCTCACACACACTCTTCCTCTCTCACACACACTCTTCCTCCTCTTACACACACTCTCCTCCTCTTACACACACTCTTCCTCCTCTCACACACACTCTTCCTCCTCTCACACACACTCTCCTCTCTTACACACACTCTTCCTCCTCTTCACACACTCTTCCTCCTCTCACACACTCACTCTTACACACTCTTCCTCCTCTTACACACACTCTTCCTCCTCTTACACACACTCTTCCTCCTCTACACACTCCTCTTACACACTCTTCCTCCTCTACACACACTCTTCCTCCTCTACACACACTCTTCCTCCTCTACACACACTCTTCTCCTCTTACACACTCTCTCTCTCACACACACTCTTCTCCTCTTACACACTCTTCCTCCTCTCACACACTCTTCCTCCTCTTACACACACTCTTCCTCCTCTTACACACACTCTCCTCCTCTTCACACACTCTCCTCTCCTCTTCTCTACACACTCTTCCTCTCTCACACACACTCTTCTCCTCTTACACACTCTTCCTCCTCTCTCACACACTCTTCCTCCTCTTACACACACTCTTCCTCTTTACACACACACTCTCCTCCTCTTACACACACTCTTCCTCCTCTTCACACACTCTTCCTCCTCTCACACACACCTCTTCCTCCTCTCACACACACTCTTCCTCCTCTTACACACACTCGTCCTCCTCTTACACACACTCTTCCTCCTCTCACACACACTCTTCCTCCTCTCACACACACTCTCCCTCTCTCACACACACTCTTCTCCTCACACTCACTCTTCCTCCTCTCACACACTCTTCTCCTCTCAAACACTCTTCTCTCTACACACTCTTCCTCCTCTCACACACACTCTTCCTCCTCTTACACACACTCTTCCTCACTCTCACACACACTCTTCCTCCTCTTCACACACACTCTTCCTCCTCTTACGACACACTCTTCCTCTTACACACTTCTTCCTCTTACACACACTCTTCCTCCTCTTACACACTCTTCCTCCTCTCACACACACTCTTCCTCCTCTTACACACACTCTTCCTCCTCTTACACACACTCTTCCTCCTCTTACACACAAACTCCTCCTCTTACACACACACTCCTCCTCTTACACACACTCTTCCTCCTCTTACACACACTCTTCCTCCTCTTACAACACTCTTCCTCCTCTCACACACACTCTTCCTCCTCTTACACTCGCCTCCTCTCACACTCTTCCTCCTCTTACACACACTCTCCTCTTTACACACACACTCTTCCTCCTCTCACACACACTCTTCCTCCTCTCACACACTCTTCCTCCTCTCACACACACTCTTCCTCCTCTCACACACACTCTTCCTCTCTTACACACACTCTTCCTCCTCTTACACAACTCTCCTCCTCTCACACACACTCTTCCTCCTCTCACACACACTCCTCCTCCTCTCACACACACTCTTCCTCTCTTACACACTCTTCCTCTCACTCTTCCCCTCTCACACACTCTTCCTCCTCTTACACACTCTTCCTCCTCTCTCACACACTCTTCCTCCTCTTACACACACTCTTCCTCTTTTACACACACACTCTCTCCTCTCTCACACACACTCTTCCTCCTCTTACACACACTCTTCCTCCTCTCACACACACTCTTCCTCCTCTCACACACACTCTTCCTCTCTTACACACACTCTTCCTCCTCTTACACACTCTTCCTCCTCTTACACACACTCTTCCTCCTCTTACACACTCTCCTCCTCTCTCACACACACTCTTCCTCCTCTTACACACACTCTTCCTCCTCTCACACACACTCTTCCTCCTCTACACACACTCTTCCTCCTCTTACACACACTCTTCCTCCTCTACACACACTCTTCCTCCTCTCACACACACTCTTCCTCCTCTCACACACACTCTCCTCCTCTCACACACTCTCCTCTCTACACACACTCTTCCTCCTCTCACACACACTCTTCCTCCTCTCACACACTCTCCCTCCTCTCACACACTCTCTCCTCTCTACACCACTCTTCCTCCTCTTACACACACTCTTCCTCCTCTTACACACACACTCTCCTCTTACACACACTCTCCCTCCTCTCACACACACTCTTCCTCCTCTCACACACTCTTCCTCCTCTACACACACTCTTCCTCCTCTTACACACACTCTCTCTCTTACACACACTCTCCTCTCTTACACACTCTTCCTCCTCTCACACACACTCTTCCTCCTCTCACACACTCTTCCTCCTCTCACACACACTCTCCTCCTCTCACACACTCTTCCTCCTCTCACACTCTCCTCCTCTCACACACACTCTTCCTCCTCTTACACACACTCTTCCTCCTCTTACACACTCTTCCTCCTCTTACACACACACTCCTCCTCTTACACACACTCTCCTCCTCTCACACACTCTCCTCCTCTCACACACACTCTTCCTCCTCTACACACACTCTTCCTCCTCTCACACACACTCTTCCTCCTCTTACACACACTCTTCCTCCTCTACACACACTCTTCCTCCTCTTACACACACTCTCCTTCCTCTTCACACACACTCTTCCTCCTCTCACACACACTCTCCTCCTCTCACACACACTCTCCTCCTCTTACACACACTCTTCCTCCTCTCACACACTCTTCTCCTCTCACACACTCTCCTCCTCTCACACACACTCTTCCTCCTCTTACACACACTCTTCCTCCTCTCACACACACTCTTCTCCTCTTACACACACTCTTCCTCCTCTACACACACTCTTCCTCCTCTCACACACTCTCCTCCTCTCCACACACTCTTCCTCCTCTACACACACTCTTCCTCCTCTTACACACACTCTTCCTCCTCTTACACACACTCTTCCTCCTCTTACACACACTCTCCCTCCTCTCACACACACTCTTCCTCCTCTTACACACACTCTTCCTCCTCTTACACACACTCTTCCTCCTCTCACACACACTCTTCCTCCTCTTACACACACAACTCCTCCTCCTCTTACACACACTCTTCCTCCTCTTACACACACTCTTCCTCCTTCTCACACACACTCTTCCTCCTCTTACACACTCTTCCTCCTCTCTCACACACTCTTCCTCCTCTTACACACACTCTTCCCTCCTCTTTACAACACACTCTCCCTCTTCTCACACACACTCTTCCTCCTCTTACACACACTCTTCCTCCTCTCACACAC
>NW_026607446.1:12500-35000 GCF_029890125.1 Rhinichthys klamathensis goyatoka
GCAGTGCACTGTGGGTAATGCACACCGGACCGGAGCAGTGCACTGTGGGTAATGCACACCGGACCGCAGCAGTGCACTGTGGGTTATGCACACCCCGCACCGGAGCAGTGCACTGTGGGTAATGCACACCGGACCGCAGCAGTGCACTGTGGGTAATGCACACCCCGCACCGGAGCAGTGCACTGTGGGTAATGCACACCGGACCGCAGCAGTGCACTGTGGGTAATGCACACCGCACCGGAGCAGTGCACTGTGGGTAATGCACACCGGACCGCAGCAGTGCACTGTGGGTAATGCACACCCCGCACGGAGCAGTGCACTGTGGGTAATGCACACCGCACCGCAGCAGTGCATTGTGGGTAATGCACACCGCACCGCAGCAGTGCACTGTGGGTAATGCACACCCCGCACCGGAGCAGTGCACTGTGGGTAATGCACACCGCACCGCAGCAGTGCATTGTGGGTAATGCACACCGCACCGCAGCAGTGCACTGTGGGTAATGCACACCCCGCACCGGAGCAGTGCACTGTGGGTAATGCACACCGCACCGCAGCAGTGCATTGTGGGTAATGCACACCGCACCGCAGCAGTGCACTGTGGGTAATGCACACCCCGCACCGGAGCAGTGCACTGTGGGTAAAACGCCTCAGAGCCTCGACTACAGGCCTGCGATATATAATGCATAAAAAAGACTTTTAATATTAAGTTAAACTGGACTCGTGAAAATAATGTCAAAGTGAACAAATTACATCCGAAATATATGTATATTAAATAACAAAATTAAGATACACTCACCTAAAGGATTATTAGGAACACATACTAATACTGTGTTTGACCCCCTTTCGCCTTCAGAACTGCCTTAATTCTACGTGGCATTGATTCAACAAGGTGCTGAAAGCATTCTTTAGAAATGTTGGCCCATATCGATAGGACAGCATCTTGCAGTTGATGGAGATTTGTGGGATGCACATCCAGGGCACGAAGCTCCCGTTCCACCACATCCCAAAGATGCTCTATTGGGTTGAGATCTGGTGACTGTGGAGGCCGTTTTAGTACAGTGAACTCATTGTCATGTTCAAGAAACCAATTTGAAATGATTAGAGCTTTGTGACATGGTGGAAGTAGCCATCAGAGGATGGGTACATGGTGGCCATAAAGGGATGGACATGGTCAGAAACAATGCTCAGGTAGGCCGTGGCATTTAAACGATGCCCAATTGGCATTAAGGGGCCTAAAGTGTGCCAGGAAAACATCCCCCACACCATTACACCACCACCACCAGCCTGCACAGTGGTAACAAGACATGATGGATCCATGTTCTCATTCTGTTTACGCCAAATTCTGACTCTACCATCTGAATGTCTCAACAGAAATCGAGACTCATCAGACCAGGCAACATTTTTCCAGTCTTCAACTGTTCAATTTTGGTGAGCTCTTGCAAATTGTAGCCTCTTTTTCCTATTTGTAGTGGAGATGAGTGGTACCCGGTGGGGTCTTCTGCTGTTGTAGCCCATCCGCCTCAAGGTTGTGCGTGTTGTGGCTTCACAAATGCTTTGCTGCATACCTCGGTTGTAACGAGTGGTTATTTCAGTCAAAGTTGCTCTTCTATCAGCTTGAATCAGTCGGCCCATTCTCCTCTGACCTCTAGCATCAACAAGGCATTTTCGCCCACAGGACTGCCGCATACTGGATGTTTTTCCCTTTTCACACCATTCTTTGTAAACCCTAGAAATGGTTGTGCGTGAAAATCCCAGTAACTGAGCAGATTGTGAAATACTCAGACCGGCCCGTCTGGCACCAACAACCATGCCACGCTCAAAACTGCTTAAATCACCTTTCTTTCCCATTCTGACATTCAGTTTGGAGTTCAGGAGATTGTCTTGCCCAGGACCACACCCCTAAATGCATTGAAGCAACTGCCATGTGATTGGTTGATTAGATAATTGCATTAATGAGAAATTGAACAGGTGTTCCTAATAATCCTTTAGGTGAGTGTATATTGGCATGTTGTAAGAAAATGAGATAAGAATCAAAATAGGATAAGATAATAAAATAAAATATGATATATGATAAGATACATGTGATGCGATTGATATGATGATAAAGACAAAATAAAATAAAATGTAAAAAAAGTAAGTTCAGGATAAAAATTTAGTAAATTAATAAAATAATCTAATTAAATAAAAAACATTTATATAATGATATTATATTACAATGAAAATTAAATAAAAAATAAAATAAAAAAAATAATAAAAAAATGTGATTATGATATGATAATAAGATGCAACTAGACAAAATAAAACAAAACTGTAATAAGTTCAGGATAAAAATTGGATAAATTAATAAAATAAAAATACCTTCCCTAATTATTGATTCTGGAAATTAAAAAAAAATTATAAACTGGAAGATTTTGTCCCGTGATGTCATCGCTGTTTGTTCGTGTAAAGCAAGTGATTCACAAACGTTTTTCTCAGCCGAACCTGACAAATAAATATGAATAAAATAAAAAATATTTTCAACTGAGATATTAAATTAAAATTTTCTTTTTATTTTTTCGCGCTGTTACAGTTTGAGGGATGTATTTTCTCCCGTTTGATTTATGATATAATCTGGCCAGATGCGGTCTGAGTGATGTAATCAGATTTGTAATTAGAGAATAATGCGTTTTAAAATACTCTTAAGTTACTTTTTTATTGATTACATATTTTCATATCCAGTGACCTTCCCTAATTATTGATTCTGGAAATTTTACAAAAAAATTAAGTAAAACTGGAAGACTTGCTATTTTCATGTTTGTTCAGGTAACGCAGGGATTTTTTCAGTCGAAACTCTTTGAGCTAAAATGCTTTCACTTGAGATATTAAAATTAATATTTTCTTAATTTTACAACACATTTGCATGTTCATGGTTTTCTTACGTCACATGACATTCAGGTCGACACATAAAATATTTCATCTTTTTTAGTTTTCAAGTTTTTTATTTAGTTTAATTTTAATTTATTTTAGTTTAGTTTGATTTAAAACAATTTTTTTATTAATTATTACATATTAAATGAATTAATTATTAGCTTCAACTCACAAACCACAGTTTTGGGAAACCCTCATAATATATACACGTATAACCACACGAGACCTGCAGAGACGCCCGTGAGGACCAGCATCCACATATCCAGAGCCGGATGAAACCGGATCGCCTGAGACCGCTTACCCACAGTGCACTGCTCCGGTGCGGTGTGCATTACCCACAGTGCACTGCTGTTCCGTCGGGTTATCCGGCTCTTCCATTAATACTGTCCCGCCGCTGGACCGGCACTTACAGCCATAACTCACGGGACGGCCCGCGCCACGACGAGCTTCATTTAGGAAATGCTGATTAGTCACACACACACACACACACACGCACACACACACACACGCCGCAGGACTGCTTTATTTTTGATGGTAAAACCTCTGGGCTGTCAATCAAACGAGCAAATGTAAGTGATGTCATTGAGATGATTGACAGACTGACAGATTATTGATGAAGTCGCTGGAGAAACCGAAGCGTGTTCTGATCATATTTACTGAAGATTGTGGATTACTAACGAGTTTTAGAGCGTTAATACTTACAAACTACACAAGGAACATAGTTAGCAACATAATCTGTTGGATTAGGTCTTTTAGGTGACATATTTAGACTATTATGGTCACTTATGGCATAACTCGTTTGTCACATAGATTTGAAAATAAAATAAATATTATTGAAGTTTCCCAAACTGGGGTTTGTTAGTTGATGAAAAGTTAGTAATTAATTCAGTCATGAGCATGTAAAATTTAAATGAATCATTTTAAATTAAAATAAATAATTCAACATTCAAAAAATTATAAATAAATAAAAATTAAACTGAGGGTTTGTGAGTTGGTGAAAAGTTAAATATGAATTCAGTCATAATGTCATAATTATAATTAAATTAATTAACAAAACAAAACTAGGATAATAATTCATTCATTCATAATATAGAATTTAAATAAATTATTTTAAATCAAACTAAGCTAAACTACACTAAATAAAAATAAATCAATAGGGTTTCCCAAACTGGGGTTTGCGATTAATAATTAATTCAGTCATAACAATTTAAAATTAAAATATATATAATTTATAATTAATTAATTTAATTAATAATAGTGTTACGGTGTTATTCATTTTGTCATGTTTCTGGTTTGTGGTTTCTCTGTCGTTGGTCTTTTATTCAGTTTGTGCCTTGTTAATTTTAGTCTGTTATCCTAGTCATGTCATTATTAGGTGTTTCAGGTGTGTTGTCTTGTTAGGTTGTATGGTCCCGCTCGTTGTTCTGATTTGCCCCAGCTGTGTCTTGTATTTTTTTGTCCAAATTTCCAGAATCAATAATTAGGGAAGGTCACTGGATATGAAAATATGTAATCAATAAAAAAGTAACTTAAGAGTATTTTAAAACGCAATATAATCTAATTACAAATCTGATTACGTCACTCAGACCGCATCTGGCCAGATTATATCATAAATCAAACGGGAGGAAAATACATCCCTCAAACTGTAACAGCGTGAAAAAATGTATTGAAAATTTAATTTTAATATCTCAGTTGTAAATATTTCTATAATATTAAAATATTATTATATATTCATATTTATTTGTCAGGTTCGGCTGAGAAAAACATTTGTGAATCACTTTACACGAACAAACATTAACAAACAGCGATGACATCACGGGACAAAA
The DNA here is from genome assembly GCF_029890125.1 of Rhinichthys klamathensis goyatoka. Classification (NCBI taxonomy): domain Eukaryota; kingdom Metazoa; phylum Chordata; class Actinopteri; order Cypriniformes; family Leuciscidae; genus Rhinichthys; species Rhinichthys klamathensis. The sequence continues at coordinate 17,234 of NW_026607446.1, forward strand.
TCTTCCAGTTTATAATTTTTTTTAATTTCCAGAATCAATAATTAGGGAAGGTCACTGGATATGAAAACATGCAATCATGTAATCAATGAAAAAAGTAACAGAGTATTTTAAAACGTGCTTTCTTTTGTAATCTGATTACGTCACTCAGATCGCATCTGGCCAGATTATATCATAAATCATAAATCTCAGGTGTGAAAACACATCCCTCAAACTGTAACAGCGCGAAACACACACGCGAGCAGAGGCTAAAAGCGTCCGGGACATCGGTCCAAACACTCGGTCCCGTCCCGGTTAATAGGATTCCTGTAGGGAACAGATGGATGGCGAATCCGGGCGGTTTCATCTACTAAAAGTCGACATAAATCACGGATGAAGCCGAGGTTATCGCCAGCCTGAGGAACCTGCATTAAAGCATTAGTGAAATTAATTCATCTTTCATAAGAGGTTCGAGCCGTATCTGTGATCTACGATAACAACCAATTTCTCAGTACTGAGCGCGCACGTGTGTGTGTGTGTGTGTGTGTGTGAGAAAGCCCTTGATAGACTACACAAATCTGCTGCTTTAAACGGGCTAACATTATGAGGAGTGATGCTCTCCTGAGAGTCGCACGAGATTCATGAGACGAACATAAATCAATACGCAAACTTTTCTCCTTCTGTTTTGCGTCTGAACGCCGGTTGTTGGTGTGTTGCGTGTGTGTAGACGTGATCGTTTTCTCGTCGTGTGGAGATGCGGCTCGCACCGGAGATAAAGTGGAGCGCAGTGTAAATCTGTATCAGCGCGTGAAAGAAAAGCTGTTTCTGCATATATTTACTGTTTCTCTGAGGAACTGAAGCAGAGAGAGAGAGAGAGAGAGAGAGAGAGAGAGAGAGAGAGAGAGAGAGAGAGAGAGAGAGAGAGAGAGAGAGAGAGAGAGAGAGATACACATGCTTTATTAATACATCAGCCCTACTGTCACACACACACACACAGGCTCACTCACTCTCTCACTCACTCACTCACGTACACACACACACAGGCTCACTCACTCACTCACTCACTCACACACACAGGCTCACTCACTCACACACACACACACCTGATCATCTGAATTCTGTAATTCACTCTTTCTGTAGAAACAGGATCAGGACATCCATAAACTAAATGATAATTACTCCAATATTCCATTAATTTCCAAGATATAAACACCTTTAAAAAAAAAAAAAAAAAAAAAGTTAAATATAATTGTATGTAACTTTTGAAGGTAACTTTTGAAACATCTTTTCATATTTTTTCTGAATTGATTTTTTATTCATATAAAAAGTATTTTAAATGAATATTAAAATAAACCAAAAAAACAATGTCATAAAAAAATATATATATATATACCCTGCTCCTGGGTCATGTGACGCAGCAGCAGAACGGTCATGTGACACAGCAGCAGAACGGTCATGTGACGCAGCAGCAGAACGGTCATGTGACGCAACAGCAGAACGGTCATGTGACACAGCAGCAGAACAGTCATGTGACGCAGCAGCAGAACGGTCATGTGACGCAGCAGCAGAACGGTCATGTGACACAGCAGCAGAACAGTCATGTGACGCAGCAGCAGAACGGTCATGTGACGCAACAGCAGAACGGTCATGTGACACAGCAGCAGAACAGTCATGTGACGCAGCAGCAGAACGGTCATGTGACGCAGCAGCAGAACAGTCATGTGACACAGCAGCAGAACAGTCATGTGACGCAGCAGCAGAACGGTCATGTGACGCAGCAGCAGAACGGTCATGTGACACAGCAGCAGAACAGTCATGTGACGCAGCAGCAGAACGGTCATGTGACGCAGCAGCAGAACGGTCATGTGACACAGCAGCAGAACAGTCATGTGACGCAACAGCAGAACGGTCATGTGACGCAGCAGCAGAACAGTCATGTGACGCAGCAGCAGAACGGTCATGTGACGCAACAGCAGAACGGTCATGTGACACAGCAGCAGAACGGTCATGTGACACAGCAGCAGAACGTCATGTGACACAGCAGCAGAACAGTCATGTGACACAGCAGCAGAACGGTCATGTGACAGCAGCAGCAGAACGGTCATGTGACTCAGCAGCAGAACGGTCATGTGACTCAGCAGCAGAACGGTCATGTGACGCAGCAGCAAAACGGTCATGTGACGCAACAGCAGAACGGTCATGTGACACAGCAGCAGAACGGTCATGTGACACAGCAGCAGAACAGTCATGTGACAGCAGCAGAACGGTCATGTGACAGCAGCAGCAGAACGGTCATGTGACTCAGCAGCAGAACGGTCATGTGACGCAGCAGCAGAAGAAGGGTCATGTGACGCAGCAGCAGAACGGTCATGTGACGCAACAGCAAAACGGTCATGTGACGCAGCAGCAGAACGGTCATGTGACGCAGCAGCAGAACGGTCATGTGACGCAACAGCAGAACGGTCATGTGACACAGCAGCAGAACGGTCATGTGACACAGCAGCAGAACGGTCATGTGACAGCAGCAGCAGAACGGTCATGTGACACAGCAGCAGAACGGTCATGTGACGCAGCAGCAGAACGGTCATGTGACAGCAGCAGCAGAACGGTCATGTGACACAGCAGCAGAACGGTCATGTGACGCAGCAGCAGAACGGTCATGTGACAGCAGCAGCAGAACGGTCATGTGACAGCAGCAGCAGAACGGTCATGTGACGCAGCAGCAGAACGGTCATGTGACAGCAGCAGCAGAACGGTCATGTGACACAGCAGCAGAACGGTCATGTGACGCAGCAGCAGAACGGTCATGTGACAGCAGCAGCAGAACGGTCATGTGACAGCAGCAGCAGAACGGTCATGTGACACAGCAGCAGAACGGTCATGTGACGCAGCAGCAGAACGGTCATGTGACAGCAGCAGCAGAACGGTCATGTGACACAGCAGCAGAACGGTCATGTGACGCAGCAGCAGAACGGTCATGTGACTCAGGAGCAGAATGGTCATGTGACGCAGCAGCAGAACTGTCATGTGACGCAGCAGTTCGCAGCAGTAGAACGGTCATGTGACTCACCTCCGGGAAATAGTCCTGAGGAAACTTCTCCTTTTCCAGTGAGGCTGAGCTCAGAGCGTCACAGTGGATCTCCTTCCCGAACACCTTCTTGAACTTCTTGGCTGAAACACAACACAAGCTGATCATCATGTGAACATGCAGACACACTCATTAGAGTACGAGCTCATTAGAGTACGAGCTCATTAGAGTACGAGCTCAGGGCAACTGCGCCACCTACTGCTGAAACACAGAAATGAGGAATCAATCCTGACAATCCAGTGAGGAATGATAAGTTTCTCTTATATCTGATGTCATTTTTGCATTTACAGTGGAGCATTCACAGTCTTCAAAACTCAACGTATAATGCAAAACCACAGGAAAAAAGAAAAAAAGCGTGTATATATACGCACATATACATATATTTACTTTTGAGTTTTTGCATAATTCTCATTGTCATTTTTTAACTATAAAAATGATAATTTTTTTACATTTATATCAGCATAAATTAAACTAATATAAAACTAAAGGAAAAAGAAAAAATAATACTGTGCGTAATTGCATAAAATAAAATATATAAATTATATTTGCATGAATATGTAAGTATATTTTACTTAAAAATGTGTTATATATATACACACACACTTAATTTTACCTTTTAGTGTATGCTACAATAATTATCATTTTTTAATAATCTTTTTTAAATAATTATATATTTTATATATATATATATATTAGGGGTGTAACGGTACACAAAAGTCACGGTTCGGTACGTACCTCGGTTTTAAAGTCACGGTTCGGTACGTTTTCGATACAGCAAAAAGTAAGAAATGCCAGAGAAATTTCCTATTTGTTAAAAGAAAAAATATTTTTTAAATAATTGTGAGTTTTCCTACATCTTGAAACTTTCAGGTTTATAAATGGGTGTCATCTTTGAAGGATGAACAAATAATGTTTTGGTCATCACATTAAAAATAACATTTAAATATATAAAGAGTTCAGATGCAAAAGCCATTTGAAATTTTCTTTATTTTTATCAAGCTTGTATATTTAAGTTCAGTAATTTCACTTAAATGGCAATGAAGATTACCTATTAATTGTCATTTGAGTGAAATTACTGAACTTAAATATACAAGCTTCATAAAAATGATCATTCTAGAAGAAAATTTCAAATGGCACTTATAGAGGCTTTTGCATCTGAACTCTTCATATATTTATTTATATAATATTTGAGTTTTGAAGTGCTGGAAAAAGATGTGTGAAGTACTTGAAAGCATTTCACTATTCCAGCCAAACTGGTTACAGTTATGGTGAATGTTGCTGGTCTGTGGACGTAAAGTATTACTAACTTAGTTCATTCACGGCACAATATTTCTCCTGGTGTCCACGTCAGCGCTGTTTGATCTAATAGAGATCTACGGTTAATAACGGAGAAATGTGAACGCTTCTCTAGATCTCGCAGCGATGTTATTACTTCAGTGGCGAACTCAAATGTTTTCTTCACTGGATCTCTAAGCACAGTGTCGCTTGATCGAGATCGGCTCGCGCTGCACAGATGTTGCTGGTCCGAACTGATAAATGGTCCGTGAAGCACATAATGAGTGGCGCAGTTTCGTTCCGCTTTCATTACGCTTGCCATTTGATGTTGCGCAACATTGTGGTGATCGCGCCAGCGCGAATTTTGTCGGCAGGAAAAATGGTCCAAGGAATCGTTCGGTTTGTGAAACGGAAGCCTCGATCCGAAACGGTTCAATACGAATACATGTACCGTTACACCCCTAATATATATATATATATATACAAAATAAAATTATATATTTTTTTTACATTTATATCAGCATAAATTAAACAAATATAAAACTAAGGGAAAAGGAAAAAATAATACTATGTGTAATTGCATTAAAATGATTATCCATTTATAATCTAATTTTTATTAATATAAATGTAATTCCCATTACAGTAATACAGTGAAAGTATATTTTACTTTTTAACTTCTTTCAGTTATAAATACAAATTAAACCATGATGTACAAATCCTTGAAATTGCTTTAAATGTTTCCAGTCTTAAAGGTGTAATCTGCTGTTTAGTCGAGTGGTTCTGAGGGGAGGTTTGATGAAGAGTGTGATCACGGGTCTGAGCCGGTCCGGCTAATGCTAATGCTGACACCGGTGTAATGGGAGTGGCTTTAATTAGTGTGACCGGCGGGACACGCGACCTCTGACCCCTACCGCTGATGAGGTCACCGCTGCTAACTGTCCAATAGCTTGAGTGCACTATTACCACAGCCTGAAATCTCATGAATTAAATCCTAATATTAATAAGCATTACTGTTTCCTATCGGCAACTCCGTCTAAGCATGTTTTATAGCTTCTGGAACAACCTTGACCGCTGGTTTTGATGGGATTGATTAAAGAGACACACGTACCTTTGAAATCAAACTGTTGGATGTTTTTCAAGGATTCATGGAGGAAGTAGCAACACCCAAGAGCCTGAAACACACACACACACACACACACACACACACACACACACACACAGAGAGAGAGAGTTCGTATCACACAATAACATCTCAAAGCAGCGCTGGGTTTCTGATCTCTGGTCTGTGTATTCAGAGCCCAAAAAAGGTGCAATTTTTAATTGTTTTTTAATTATAATTCGTGCTGGGCAACGATTAATCACATGCAAAATAAAAGTTTGTGTTTGTGTGTGCTGTGTATAATTATTTTGTATATATAAATGCACACACATGCCTGCACACATTTAAGAAAAATGTGTTATTTATATATATATATATATATATATATATATATATATATATATATATAAATATATATATAAAATATATTATGCATTAAAATATGTATAATATTTTTAAAATATATACATGCATGTGTGTTTTTATATATACAACATAATTATACACAGCACACACACATATATTATGTAAACACACACTGTTATTTTAGATGCGATTAATCGTTGCCCAGCACTAGTTTATAATGTATATAATAGACAATAACACCTGATTAGATTTATAGAAGCTTTTACTGTAATGCATCTAATAAAGTAGACTCAATGAGTTGATTTAATTAAATATACATATACACCATATAGTGTGTACAGTAACATTCATAAAAATGCAATTACAGCAAAAACATGTCAACCAACATCATATTAATCAATGTAATATAATAGTCTTATATGAAATTATATATATTTCTCCACCAAAGTTGCATTTATTTGATCAAAAATACAGTAAAAATTGTGAGATATTATTATAATGTAAATCAGCTGTTCTCTATGTGAATATACAGTAAAGTGTAATTTATTCCTGTGATCAAAGCTGTATTTTCAGCATCATTACTCCAGTCTTCAGTGTCACATGATCCTTCAGAAATCACTCTAATATGAGGATCTGATGCTCAGGAAACATTTATGATTATGTTGTGCTGCTTTATGTTTTTGTTCTTCTTATTAAGACGCCGCACACACTATGATGCACGACTTCTCAAACACATCTAAAATATGAACTTTTAAGGTCAATAATGGATGAGTTTCAGTGAAAGCAGGTGTGATTTCATAAGTTCATGTATAACCCAACCCCACAAAAGCGCAAATAAATTAATCTTATGAATATGAAGAAAGGCTTGATTTTCCACGACTCTTTTCTTATGTAACGAGTTCACGGCGCTCAAATATAACATGTAAATTATAGCGGGAGCCGATTCCGTCAAAGCGCTCGATCTGAGCCGCTCAAAAGCAGTCAGAGTTTAGCATGACCAAAGATTTACTTCAATAGGATTATATTCTTAATTTTTACTGAACAATCAGACAGTTTCGGTGTCTGTCCACGGACAAACCCAGAACCGCAAGGCGCCGGGGATTTGATGCGGTTCACAGTTCACTAACTGCTTTTCTCAAGGGCTTTCGCACCTCCAGTCCTCAAGTTGGCCTAAAAAAGAGCAAAACCTGCCCAAAACTGTGAGCTAATGCTCTCAATAGTGGCGTAAAGCCCACGTCCCAGACGAGGAGAATACAGTTAAAGACACAATAGAAGTGAATGGCCATCTGACGCTCTCAGGTTCTCTCTGCTTCACTGATCCTCACACACACACGAAAGAGCAAAACCAACACTCGCCAAGATCCCAGCGCGAGCGAGCGAAGCCGTTACACGCCAGTCCTCTGGCGACTCTATTAGGAGACGCGGCTGAGAGCACGCTGCAACCGCTTATATATATAATATTTATATTGATATAAATTATGCATGCAAATATTGTATTTAATGCATTAAAATATGTATAATATTTCTAAAATATATACATGCATATGTGTTTTTATATATACAGGTGAAACTAGAAAAATTAGAATATCGTGCATTTATTTCAGTAATTCAACTTAAAATGTGAAACTAATATATTATATAGACTCATTACATGCAAAGTGAGATATTTCAAGTCTTTATTTGTTATAATTTTGATGATTATGGCGTACAGATATGAAAACCTTTTCACAATATTCTAATTTTGGATTTGGGGTTTTCATAAGCTGTGATCCATAATCATCACAATTATAACAAATATAGGCTTGAAATATCTCACTTTGCATGTAATGAGTCTATATAATATATTAGTTTCACCTTTTAAGTTGAATTACTGAAATAAATGCACGATATTCTAATATTTCGAATTTCACCTGTACAACATAATTATACACAGCACACACACATATATTATGTAAACACACACTTTTATTTGATTAATCGTTGCCCAGCACTAGTTTATAATGTGTATAGACAATAACACCTGATTTGATTTATAGAAGCTGTAATGCATCTAATAAAGTAGATGTAAAGTAGATTAAATATGCATATACACCAAATAGTGTGTACAGTAACATTCATAAATATGCAATTACAGCAAAACGTGTCAACCAACATAATATCAATCAATGTGATATAATAGTCTTATATGAAATTATATATAATTCTCTCTCTTCTGCTCACAAAGGCTGCATTTGTTTGGTCAAAAATACTGTAAAGATTGTGAAATATTATTCCAGTGTTTTCTATGTGAATATACAGTAAAGTGTAATTTATTCCTGTGATCAAAGCTGTATTTTCAGCATCATTACTCCAGTCTTCAGTGTCACATGATCCTTCAGAAATCACTCTAATATGAGGATCTGATGATCAAGAAACATTTATGATTATTATCAGTGTTGAGAACAGTTTCATATTTTTGTGGAAATTGTGATACATTTTATTTTTCAGGATTCTTTGATGAATTGAAACAGCAATAGAATTATTTGTTACATTATAAATGTCACTTTTGATCAATTTAAAGCACCTTTACTGAATAAGACTGTTTGGTTACACTTTATTTTAAGGTGTCATTGTTACAGTGTAATTATATATTTATGTTCTGAGTAATATTAAGTAACTACATGTGCTGACTATAGGGTTAGGGTAGGTTGAGGGTTAGTTGTGTGTAATTTACAGTTATTACTATGGTACATGTAACCTATGTAACACGGAAACTGTAAAATAAAGTGTTACCGACTGTTTAATAAAAAATACTACAAATAAAATAGCAAAAATACTACAATGTATTGCTCGTCGTTAGTTAACGCATTAACTAATGTTAACTAATGGGACTTTGACCTTTGAAAAACTCAAATCAACTCTGAAAACAAATTCACAACAACTGACAAGCAAATATAATCAACTAGTAAACATTTTTGTTGACAGATATTTATAAATTTGTGAAAGTGTCTGTGAATGAGGAAGATGATGATGATGGATTACAATTATTTTATTTAATCTCAAAGTGCTGCACACTTAGCAGCTCATCCGAGGACTGTCCCCCTACTATTTTTAAAAAATACTATTTATTTGGACTCTGTTCAAGACCCGTGCTGAATATATTATCCTGTTTGTTGAGGTCTTATTATTCTCTAAGTTAACTTATTGCTGGCTATCAATAATTACAAATACCCGAATAGTTGAATTGTACCCGTCATGATTGCATTAACCTGCTGCCCCTGGGTTTTAATATTATGATTGTGTAAAAAATAAATAAAAATGTTACATTTATATCTAATGAGTTTTGGGGACTCGAGTGTCTTCTTGGTTATTGACCCACTGAAAACCTTTGGTCCAGTAGAGAACCTGTGAATCAGCCGGATTGTGAGTTGGGGTTACGAAAGGCTATGGAGTCGGCCGACAGCTCCAGATGTTTAGCATGCTAGATACTCGTCTGGCGTCGGCGAGTGTTTCTGATGTGTCGTCTAGTATTTCACACAAAGACTGGCGAGCGTGGATGACCCGCAGAGTTGCACGCGATTACAGCGCGACCTGTCGGCGAACTCGTTAACCTTTAAATCCTGTGAACTAGGCTAAAGCACCGTAAGTGTAATTTCCCCTTAAGAACGCCCTTAGGTTTCCCTTAAACTTAAGGGTGTTGCGAATAATAACAGTTTCTTTAAGTGAAACGTCATACACCCTAAAGGCCCTTGCACACGGAGTCCGAAATTTGCGTCCGACATTTTCACACGTTCAAAAATAAATACTAGCTGACGTTATGTCAATCACGCTCGCACACCGCCTCCGAAACTTTCGTCCGTCATTTAAAAAAATCGAATCGGGTTTGATTTTCTGTGTTTTTCGCAGTTTGAAGGGTGTTTTGACAATTCAGAGCCACCGAATCACGAATACGAAAAAACACATACGAATATTTCGGACTCAGTGTGCAAAGGCCTTAAGAGTTTCCCTTAAATATCCATTTTTCCCTTCAGTAATCTCCTAAAAACGATAAGTGTTGCATAAAGCCCCTTAACTGTCATTTATAAGTATAACGTAAGGTTTGGAAGACTTCAGCTGAAGTGTTGCGGAGCGAGCAGGTTCAGTCCAAGTCTTCAAACGAGACGCGATCGGCCGCTTTATATGATAAACAAATACAAATTTAGCATTTTTTTCACATATAAACAAAGCACATCTTATCCACCTTATTCCTGCGCCACAAGACGCGCTGCGCGGTGTAACTTCCGTTAAGCTGTAAACAATCAGTGAAAGGATCGCCCTATGAACACAATACGTTTAAAAAGAGTCACAATGAGATCGACTTACCCTTCAACCATCGAACATTAAAAGGACATTTAAAAGTGTAAAAGCATCAACAGGGTACTTTCAACAGACCGAGTCTTTGGTTAAATATCACAGTGGTGGTCTAAAATCTGTATTATGTAACTTATGTTGCCTTAATCAAAAATGTTCATTAACTTCAGCATTACGTGATTTCCGTCATTTTGACAGATTGTAAATTGCATTTACCTGTGAAAACAAACCTGGGAAGAGACGTGAGGATAACGAGAGATTCTTCGTCCATTCTAGTGAATTATTCATGGAACATATCGTAAATTAAATTCGGGAGAACAGACCACAAATGTGCAGTATATGTTATCCTTTTTTTCATACTTTTACAGCGGATTGCAAAGGGAAAAAATAAAATAATCATGAGGGAAAGAAAGCAGCGACTGAAAAGAGCTTTGACACTTGACAGCTCATCCAGCCAAACTTATGATTTGAAATTATTAGTTTTTCAGCCTTTTTGAATAGAAGTTCCCCAAAGCGGAAGTGCATCCCATAATTCAAAACGCAGTAAAGTCGTCAGGAATAAAGTGGATATGGTTAACGGAAGCAAACGTGCGTGTCACGCGCAGGAGCAAACCTCATTGGTTCCCACATTTGAGCTCTCGAGACAGCCTCAATCATACGGATTACTTATTGTGTCTTTCAATAAATGGACAGAAATGATAAGCGAATATTAAAAATGTCTTTGTGTCTAAAGATGAATGAAAGTCTTAAACAGACATGATTGTGAGTATGATGACAGGATTTTCAATATTTGAGTAAAACTATGAATTTGAGTCTCATCTGGTCCTTCTCTTTAATATTTGGTTTTCTTTTTTGTTTTCCTCATCCATGTTTTGCTGTTTTCTGTGAAATGTACCACTCTCTGTATTAACAAATAACGTGTCCATGGCAGAGATCGAATTTTATAACGGCAAAACCAGTCGCTGTCGTGAAACCCTTAAACCCGTGACCTAAGAGAACAGTGGATCATATGCAACACTCTTAAGATTAGACAAATGCTGCGTCCCAATTCGCCTACTTGCACTACGCCCTAAAAGTATGTATTCTTTTTGTGAAGAAAAAGTACATACTTTTGAGTGTGTAGCAAAAGAGTAGGCTAAGCTTTGAGACATACTTCGTCATCTTTAACGGACAGCTCTGTTGCTTAGTTACGTGCTTAAACTGGCCTGTCAATCATCTTTCACAGTTAAAATCCTCCTTTCAATCTAATTTAATGTTGTCGCACGTTGATCTGCAGTGCGGAGACTCTCCTCATGTGTTTGTAATTTGAATATAATGATGCATTTAAACATTAATGGCTAAACATATCTATACTGAAGTCCACAATGCTGCTGCAGATGAAATATGATGTGGACAACATTGAATAAATATCTTTTCATCAGGTTAGATCCTGATAATGAATCACTCAAACCCCTTTATCTACAGCTCTCTCCATAACCGCCGGACTCGCGCGTCCTCCATGTCTGTAGTTTTTAACACTTTTTACTCGTGTTTGTAGTTCTAACCGAATCCTCTCGTCCACAGCGCAATGGGTTGTGGGTAATATTAGCCGTTAGCGATGTGTTCACATATCTGAAACACTATTTTCAAATACTATACGGATCGTATGCGAATTGGGACGCAACGAAGAGCTCAACCGTGCAAAGCCTTGTGGGTAAGCATGAGAACGAGGAGGTTCAGTGGCACCGGCGCTGAAGGATTGTGGGTAACGCACCACCTCATGCATTATTTATGAGCGCCGGCTCATCTTGAGATTAAACATTTGCTGATTTGTCAAAAGCACAAACAGAGGGTCTCGCTCGCGTCGGCCCGAACCCGCCCGCACATTTAATTGATGAGAACATTCCCTTCGCGACCCGGATGGCCCGACGGAGGAGAAGAAGAAGAGGAGGAGGAGGAGGAGAACGTGACGGGATGAAGGTCAGCTTCCAGGAAAGGAGTGTTTATTTCTGTTAGCTTTAGTTTATGTGCTTTTTCACCTCAAACTGCCACTGAACGAGTGAAGAGAGACGGAGACGCCCATTTCACACAAGCACTGTATGAAACCACCAGACAATCAATAAAACACATTCATTCAGAGAAGATCTCGATATAGATCAGATTATTAGACCTGCGTTTATGGAATTACAATGCCAACTGAGAGATTTGACTTAAAGTGCACCTATTGTGCTAAAGTTCATTATTTAGCACATATATAAACAGTCTGCTAATGTTGTTTTGGCGACTCCTACAACACTAATGTCCACTACAGGTCATCATCTGTTCTCTCAGTGTCTGAAACGCTTCGTTCATAGATTCAGCCTCTCTAAGCCCCGCCTCTCTGAGAGCTGCTCTGCTGTGATTGGTCAGACGGTGTAAGTGAACAGCACATAACAGGCACAATACCGCTATAAACATCTATATCTATTGGTGCAACATGCGTCACATGACTAAACTTACATCATCGCTTTTAAATACTTTGGAGAGCGTTTTCAAAAAGCTTTGTGTTCTTTGTTAAAGATGTGTCTCGGTGTGCAGAAGGCCAAAACGCAGAGAAAAATATGTGTGTGGCCAAGACCTCAGTGTCTGAAACGCTTCGATCGAAGATTCAGCCTCTCTAAGCCCCGCCTCTCTGGGAGCTGCTCTGCTGTGATTGGTCAGAGAGCAAACGCTCATTATCATATCTGACTCTCAGCTCTTGATCACAGCGATACGAACAGTGACGATGCCGTGGGTTTCACCGTCTCGCTCTCAGAAAACAGCGTCTCCTCGACACGAACAACACGAACTCTCCCAGTCTCAGATACACTAGTGTTTGAGGGCGGAGCTAAGAGACGCTGCTCAGCCAATCAAGACCTCAGGCTGGCATTATGCAAATGAGTTACAAACCTACGCAGATTCAGCAGGAAGTGAGACTGATTACTGACGAGCTTTCAACTTTTTACCACTCAGAAACTCAGAATTAATGTAAAGTCAACAAGTAATGCTAGTACATGAACGAAAACGTTAGCTAACGCATTAACTAATAGTATCGTACTGTTAATTGTTGCCACACAGTTCATAATGTACTAAACCAGGTATTTACTATCACTACTAACACTTAAATGATCAATTAACATCGTGCCGCCAAAGGCTCATTCAAGTTCATTAAAATATGAGCTAAGAAAATGTGGATCAAAGATTCATTGTAACACTTTACAATAAGCTTCATTCGTTAACTACATTAGCATGAACTAATAACGAACTGCACTTATACAGCATTTATTCATCTTAGTTAATGTTAATTTCAACATTTACTAATACTTTATTAAAATCTTGTTAGCTTTAGTTAATGCACTGTGAACTAACATGAACAACTGTATTTAACTAACATTAATAAATGCAGTAATAAATGTAATGCTCATTGTTAGTTCATGAGTTAATACAATGTTAACTAAAACTAAAAGTGTTACCAATATATTTATGCAGAATTTGTTAACCTTTGTTATTTGACAGTGCTGTAACAAAAACAAGTTTTGATCTCTCAGTAAATGCTGAGATTATGATAATGAACTGTGTTCATTATTACTCCTCTGGATATAACTAGTGATCTGTAGAGCATTATGAAAGTTATGATTAAGTGTTGATCCTCAGATAATCGCCACACCTTATATATTACACACACCGAATAAACACTCGCACCATAATCCCGACATCATCGCATCATTTCCACACACTCGCTCTAATAAATATTAAACATCGGAGTTCAGGCCTCGCCTCTCATACGCTCTTCATGAAGAAGCGATTATATCGGCGGCCTGCGATTAATCCATTTGTCCGCGCACTGACAGACTGCAAATATTAATTGGAGCCACACGGCGCTGACAAGAAACGCTTCTCTTTTGAGCTGCGCTGTACAATGGCCGGTGTCAGGCGTATGTTCGTCACGTCCCGCGTTATTGATTACCTGCCAGATTCACTTGAAATAATTAAAAGTGTAGTTTACATATTTATAAAGCGGACTGTCACGGGTGCTACTTAATCTTCCATTAGGAAAATGCACTCTGTAAAGTGCACAGCGCGGGCCGGACGAGGAAATGAGTAATCGCCGTAATTGCAGACAGAAGGACAATAACGAGCCATAAAGGCAGATTTTATTGGCCGCTCTGACAATGGACCGGACCAGAACCAGTCCTGCAGGATCCTCTACACACACACACACACACACACACACACACATCTGAGCATGGGGTTACTCAGACATCTGGAGATATCGCTCACCAAGGCTGCTTTATTTGATCAAAAATACTGTAAAACTGTGAAATATTATTATAATGTAAATCATCTGTTTTCTATGTGAATATACAGTAAAGTGTAATTTATTCCTGTGATCAAAGCTGTATTTTCAGCATCATTACTCCAGTCTTCAGTGTCACATGATCCTTCAGAAATCACTCTAATATGAGGATCTGATGCTCAAGAAACATTTATGATTATTATCAGTGTTGGAAACAGTTTTGTGGAAACCGTGGTAAACTACCATTCAAAAGTTTGAAGTAAATAATACTTTTATTCATCAAGGATGTATTAAATTGATCAAAAGTGACAATACAACATTTATAATGCAACAAAAGTTTCAAATAATCCTGATAAATAAAATGCATGACCGTTTCCGCAACATTAATTAGGTTTCCATCCAAGGATTTTATTTTTGTAATTTTTTTAAAGGATTAGCGCATCAAAACGCTTACCAATATAGCAGACGGAAATGGCAATTATCGATCATTTTTTGCAAGTGTCGACACAATCTTTTTTCAGTTTAACTTTAGCGCACTAATTGTGGGTCGATACTTCAAATGTCGTGGAAAACTTTGGAATTCGGAAACACTTTTTGTCAAGAAAAAGGGCTTTAATGCAAATAAAGGTGTCGTCACATGACAGAATTAGCCTATACAGCGTCTGCGTTTGTGCCGTAGCTCCCGTTAAATCACCGTTTCTCTGTAGTTCAAGGTGCACTAAATCTATTATGGATGTATGGATGGAAAAATTAATGTGATAAAAATCACGATTTTATGGTCTGAAGCTGGCTACTTGACGAATGAAAATCACAAACATGACACTTGTTAATAAAACTATTTTATAAACAATTTATTAATGGGCAATAATGCAGAATATTTTTTTTAGGGATGACATCATCATTACACGCCATTTTATCAGTAAAAAAGGCCAATTGGATGGAAACAGGCTGGAGAAACAGCAAATTTCGCAATATTTACACTAAAATGTGTATGGAAACTTGGCTATTGATAATAATCAGAACCATAATTAATAATTGAGCACCAACTCAGCATATTACACAATAACCATAGTTCACCAGTGAGATCTTTAGTTAGAGCATGCGGTGGAAACACGAGGAAAACCATAAATCATCAACGTTTGCAGCTAAATAACACCATTAATGCAGTAAAACTGTGGTAAATGTCAGTAGCGGTGCAGAGGAGACGCTCCGCCGGTGCGACTGAGGGAATCCACTGACCTTTCATGGATTTTCTGCGTTCAGTTTGAAAAATGAGCCATAAAGCAAACATAAAAGTGGTCATTTTTCCCCAGCGGTCAGACCCTGATTTCCCCGGGAGTGTGTCGGGATGAGGGAGTCAAGCGCTCATCATGTGTGAAGGAAAGTTATCTAAAGATGGAGGGCAGGACACGCGAGTAACGGAGTAAGAGTTAAAGCAGGAGTTCACTTCAGGATTAAAATTGGTTGATTGGTTACAAGGTCGTTTGTGACGTCAGAAACACCAGCGATTGCACGAGACGCACTCATAACGCGCAGGATTAAGTGACTCAGTGCTGTTCTCTAGTGTGCTGCACGAAGAGGGAAAGGATTAGTTCACAAAATATTCTGTGTGCATTCTCAAAAAAAAAAAAAAAAACACTAAACTATTTTTAAAAAATGAATTGAAAAAGGAGTGAATTGTTAAATTCAGAATTTGCCAAAAACCGATGCGGTGTCACTGAAGGCCCTGACGGACCGGGCCCGGGGCCGCAGCAATAAGAGCCCGTGACGGAGGCGCTTCGACTGCTTCCAGTCAGGAGAAAAACAGACAGCGAGGGAAGATACAACAACACTCGATCAATGACGCCGTGAGCGATGCACACACACACACACACACACTCTTTCTCCGCCAGCGTTTTTGGCAATTTCCACTAGTTTTATGGCCCCCAGAATATTTTGTTGTAAATATCTGAACATGCAATATATCAAAATAAAGAACTGACTACCGTATAACAGTGAAACATGGAAAGCCAGAGTTAATATCTGAAAGTTACATAGTACTTTTTTGAAGGGTTCAGTCCTAGTGACAGTGTATACCTCTTGCTCTACACACACACAAATGTTAAAACCTAAAAAAAAAATAAAAAACTTAGTAACACCTCCAAAAAACAAAACTCATGTTATATTTTATATCAAACACAAAGTGCTCTTCCTATGAATGTTTTTGTGCTAGTACTGTATGTTATATTAACCACATTCACTAACACTCATTTAAAACATTTACACCGCTCAAAAGTACATCATTATTTTAATGTCTAAAAACAAGTACCTTCCCAGAGATTTACATAAAGCCAACTGACTACATAAATAAATAGGCAATTAGTAAATTAATATATTAAAGTCCCCCTGTAGTCAATTTTATAACTTAAAACTCATCTTTAATCACCAAAACGACACATTTAAACGTTTTTCTTTGAAAGAAATGTCTTGATGCCTTAAAATATCTTGAATGTAACTCGACACCCTCGCCTCATTTAGTATGTGCGGTTCTATGAATATGCAAATGAGCCCCGCCTCCACTCACTCACTCAGCTCAGAGATCCACTGGTTGACGATCACACGTTGATCTGATTGGTTACAAGGTCGTTTGTGACGTCAGAAACACCAGCGATTTCAAACCGTGTTTTTGAGACTGTCTTTGGTTCACTGCAGTTTTAAGGAGGAAATACTCAGCAATGCTGTCGACTTATGAACTTACACACGGTGTGTCTTAAAGCAGATTAAAAACACACCAGGTGAATAGGGTAAAAATAATAACTAATAGATATCACCATACTTCACCAGTTTATTGATTACATTAATAATAAAAAATAAAAAATGTGTATTAGAAGTTTTCTGAAAAGTGATGTTTAAATATGCAAATGAGGTGTTATCTAATTAAATATGCACTCATTTGCATAAAGTTCTAGAACAAAAATCTGCAAATTGGATAAAGGCAGGTTCGAAATTCTTGTAAAATAAATACATCTTCATACATTTTCATATAATTTTTTTTTAGGGAATAAAATGTTGTATAAAATCAGGAAAATTATATATGAACAAACCCCGCAGTAAAAAATATAAAACCCCGCAGTTTTTATAGATAAGAATAAAAACTGTAAAGTTTAGTGTATGTAAGTGCTACTGAAGTGGAGATTTCTGCCAGTTAAAGTATATTTTAATTTTAAAGGATGTTTTTTTTTTTTTTTACATTGGTCTAAAAATCTTACAATTAACAGATGCATGAAAACACACAGTTTTTGCCTGTAGTGTCTCGCCACACACACACACACATTACAACATTAAAAGCTGGATTTTAACT
>NW_026607446.1:42500-52500 GCF_029890125.1 Rhinichthys klamathensis goyatoka
AAACAAAATAAACAAATATGGAAATAAACTATGGAAATGAAGGAAATAAATAACTATGGAAATGGGTAAATAAATAAATATGTATTAAATAAATAAATAAATGTCAATAAACAAGATGTAAATAAAGAAATTAAAATTTAAATAAATAAATATGGAAATAAAATATGGAAACGAAGGAAATAAATAACTATGGAAATGGGTAAATAAATAAATATGTATTAAATAAATAAATATGTAAATAAACAAGATGTAAATAAAGAAATTAAAAAGTAAATAAATCGACAATTAATAAAATAATAGCATATAAATAAGTAATAAACTGAGTTATTTGCTGTAGCGAGTTGCAGACGCCGTGCCGCCGGCCTGCTGTAAGCGCTCAGGGACGCGGAGGACAGAGAATAAGCTCCGCCACAGAAAGCCTCAGAACACAGTGAGCAGAGACCCGTGAAGCCTTAGCCCAAGCCCGATCCGCTAAGACCCGAGTCGGACGCTGCGCGGATTCTTTGTCTCTGTGTGAAAGCCGATGCCTGCCGATGATGTGTTATGTAAAGTTGGCCCGGCTAGGTTTAAATGGCGGGATATCCTGCATGCTAGCTTAGTTACACCTCAGTGCATTAGCCGAGAGCCAGAGAAAGACGCTGGGAAGTGCATGTTAATGTCGGCGCGCTTTTCTCAGATCGCTGAAATTATGTCATGGGCTTATTTGTGTAATAATAACGACAAGCAAAGGAAACGTGGACACAAACGCTCTTTCAGTTTATCGGTGCAGGAACGGCCGCTGAAAGAAGATCAAGAGCGCTATTGAGGGAAAATCCTAACAATTCAGTGTTTTTCATAATCACAGGGAGGAAGAATGAGAGCAAAGGATCATGGGATTACATGAGGCAGGATACACCAACATAAAATAAGAGAACTTCCTGCAACTTTCACTCACAACTTCCTGTTCAATAGATGCTTTTTAAACTCCGAACTCAATTCCCGGATCTGATGTAAATGAGAATTGGTGTGGAACAGGAATTTGAATTTATTAAAGCAGAATGGAAATTAACTGCAATAACTAATTTTGCGGGACTATAACGATGACTATACACTGAAACGTGCTGTAGGATTTACTCTAGTCAATTTCACAAAGAAACGGCAAGTAATACGTTGAAATAAACGTGGCATTTGAAGACGAACAGTATTTTCTTGCAAAACGCACTCCAATAATCTGTTCAATCTTACATTTTTTAATAATTAATATCTAATATCACAGTTAAGAGAGTTTTGCATCCAAGTTTTGCCAATCAGCCAATCAGAGGAGCCTGTGGGCGGAGTCTCTCTGCAAGCGCACTGCACTCGCAACCAAATCAATCACCAATTACAGCCAATCAGAAGAGAGTGTGGGCGGAGTCTCTCTGCAAGCGCACTGCACTCGCAACCAAATCAATCACCAATTACAGCCAATCAGAAGAGAGTGTGGGCGGAGTCTCTGCAAGCGCACTGCACTCGCAACCAAATCAATCACCAATTACAGCCAATCAGAAGAGAGTGTGGGCGGAGTCTCTGCAAGCCCACTGCACTCGCAACCAAATCAATCACAAATCACAGCCAATCAGAAGAGAGTGTGGGCGGAGTCTCTCTGCAAGCGCACTGCACTCGCTACCAAATCAATCACAAATCACAGCCAATCAGAAGAGAGTGTGGGCGGAGTCTCTCTGCAAGCGCACTGCACTCGCAACCAAATCAATCACCAATTACAGCCAATCAGAAGAGAGTGTGGGCGGAGTCTCTGCAAGCGCACTGCACTTGCAACCAAATCAATCACCAATTACAGCCAATCAGAAGAGAGTGTGGGCGGAGTCTCTGCAAGCCCACTGCACTCGCAACCAAATCAATCACAAATCACAGCCAATCAGAAGAGAGTATGGGCGGAGTCTCTGCAAGCCCACTGCACTCGCAACCAAATCAATCACAAATCACAGCCAATCAGAAGAGCGTGTGGGCGGAGTCTCTGCAAGCGCACTGCACTCGCTACCAAATCAATCACAAATCACAGCCAATCAGAAGAGCGTGTGGGCGGAGTCTCTGCAAGCGCACTGCACTCGCAACCAAATCAATCACAAATCACAGCCAATCAGAAGAGAGTGTGGGCGGAGTCTCTCTGCAAGCGCACTGCACTCGCTACCAAATCAATCACAAATCACAGCCAATCAGAAGAGAGTGTGGGCGGAGTCTCTGCAAGCCCACTGCACTCGCAACCAAATCAATCACAAATCACAGCCAATCAGAAGAGAGTGTGGGCGGAGTCTCTGCAAGCCCACTGCACTCGCAACCAAATCAATCACAAATCACAGCCAATCAGAAGAGAGTGTGGGCGGAGTCTCTCTGCAAGCCCACTGCACTCGCTACCAAATCAATCACAAATCATAGCCAATCAGAAGAGCGTGTGGGCGGAGTCTCTCTGCAAGCGCACTGCACTCGCAACCAAATCAATCACAAATCACAGCCAATCAGAAGAGAGTGTGGGCGGAGTCTCTCTGAAAGCGCACTGCACTCGCAACCAAATGGATGTGTACATAATCAAATTTAGAAATATTACACCATTTTCAACATTGTTAAAAATACATACTGGTTGCCTGAAACAATCTTTGTTATAGAATACACTTGTATATTTACAAGTTTAATGTTCTTGTTCCCTTTCATTTATTATCAAGGTATGAGGTGATAATAAATGAACTATTTACAAAAACAGATTACACTTTTTTTGTGCATTCCAAGTAATATCAATCAAACTGCAGCTGGCTTGTTTTGATTAAGTAATAATAACTAAAAAAAATACAGGTAACTTACTAAATTAAAGTTCATTGAAAGTATGTCTTTTATAAATTACTAGCAAAATCAGATAACTCCACAATTCCTTTTTCAGAGTTAAACAAAACCAAGTAATTGCTATGATACATAATTACTTGCCTTGCCTTTTCGGGTTGGTTGAGCTAGCGCGTCTTTTCGAAGTGACTAGCAGCCTTGTCACCTGACCTGAATCCTGCGCGCTGATTCGCTAAAACAAACTTTTCGGGTTGTATTGTGTTTCTGCTGTAAAACATGAACTCGCGATGCCTTGACAATACCGGCTTCTGTGACCAAACGTGTTTAGGGTTCAGTCAATCGTGTCAGGCGTCAATTTCAGCCGAGAAAAGTTACGTGAGGATGTGGAGAGTGTCAAAATAAAGGCACCGTACATCAATATTTAATGTGTGGCATCGATGCATGTATCGTCACACCGCTAATAATCAGTACCTGAGATTATCATCGTCATACTTTGTGTTGTTGTTCCAGCCACAACGTCACAGGAAAATAGAAACAGAATCGGATACGACAATCAGAGAGAGACTGACCCACTAGTTGACCTCAATAAAAGCAAGAGTTCATAAGATAAACGAGGGCTTGTTTGAGTCTCTGTGCATTTAACAAATAAGTGCCTCAAGATTTGCCTGTGAATGACTGAGCCACATGTTCAACATCTCATCCCGAAACAGAGTTCATGGGAACGACTACACACGGCCTTCATCTCCATCCTGAAGCGCGTCTCTATGTTTGCTCAAACGCACAGGAATGTAATTAAACCGTTAGCATTACGACGCTGAATCTAACTAAAGGAGCATAACATCCAATCTAATTATAGAGGCCTTTAATGAGTTTGTAATTGGCGGATCGGCCTGTGAACACAAGCGAAGCATTCAGAACATGTGGACTGCAGTTTCCTCTATGTGATTGAAGTCCACTTGGACAGAATTAAATGCTGAATATGGTTATGTTAGGTTATATCTGTATGAGCATGACTTTCTGAAGGGTTCTGATCTCTTGGACCAGGTGCTTCGATTAAACGCGGTCAGAACAAACAAACAACGTCATGTTCGCTCATTAGCCGTCCATCACATGATTAATATCGGGTCGTTTCTTCTTGACAAAACCAATGTAGTATTATACAAACTGGTACCAAAATCTCTTCATGTTCACTTGTGGTCAAACGTTTGGAATTATGATGATTTTTAATCATAAAATGAAAATAATAATAAAAATCTGATTTCTTGAGCATCAGATCCTCATATTAGAGTGATTTCTGAAGGATCATGTGACACTGAAGACTGGAGTAATGATGCTGAAAATTCAGCTTTGATCACAGGAATAAATTACACTTTACTGTATATTCACATAGAAAACAGCTGATTTACACTGGAATAATATTTCACTGTTTTTACTGTATTTTGATCAAATATATTCAGCCTCGGTGAGCAGAAGAGACTCTTTCACAAACATTTAAAATACTTAATTATTCTAAACTTTTGACCAGTAGTAACGATTTTGTAAGTAAACTATTTTTTTCCTGTTTTGGACAAAAAAACAAGCTCAGAATCCTATAGATCTGCTGTACATTTACACATTTCTGACTGTAACTGACGTACTGAATCTGGACATCTGTCCTTTACAATAATCATAAAGTATACTGTAAATAAAAGCCTGGAAATGTCCACACGTGTATGAGATCTTTGTAATCGCCCTCATGCTCCTCGTTTCTGTCTGAACCGGCTGACCTTGAAGACACTGGATTCATTTTCCTGAATAAAATCAATGGATGAAGGTCCAGGGCGGCTTCATTATGAGTGTGACAGAAACAAAGAGCATCTTCATCTTCGGGAGCTCACTTAACAGCCGTTTCAAATCAATCGGCCTGTGCATCTTTAATACGGTTAGAAAACGAAGGCCGAGATCATTTCAGTGGCATTTACTGAGGAATAATCACAAACCCATATGAGACTAATCTGATGTTAAGAGATATAACGGGCGTTTGGGATCTGGAAACATGAAGGACGTTTACTTTCTGCAGACATTAATAATGAGCAAACAGGAGGTTCTGCTGTTAGAGTTAATTCTGTTTCAGAGCGAGCGATTAAACGTCAATGCTGAGAGAATATAAACACTGATGACCTACAGGAACACTGGATCACCTGACTGATGAATACAAGCAGGAAAACACTCTTAAATCTTAGACTCAGAATTATTATAATTGAATATTACTATATCAGAAATTCAACGGAATAAAGAAAACAGATAGACAGCCAAAAAGAAATGAAGAACAAAAAATAAATCATAATTAAGAAAAACTAATAAAAAAAAGATTTTTGAGAATTTATTAGAAATAAATATTAGTGTGTATTTATTATAAATAATGATCATTTAAATATAAATATTAAATAATGATTATTTACTAAATACAACTTAATAAAATAAATACGAAATAAGTAAAATAAAGAAAAAGGAATAAATTAAAATTGTTTATTTATTCTAAATAATAATTATTATTGTTTAAATATAAATAAATTATAGCATTATTTAATTATAAATAGTAAAACGGTACAATAAACAAACAAAAGAAAAAGGGAAAGAATATTATTATTTATTCATTATAAATATTATTGTTAATTTGTTATTAATACATATTTACATAAAAATAAATACATAATTATAAAATACATATTGTTAATTTATTATTAATAAATATTATTTACATAAAAATAATTCTTTTAAAAAAATACATCAATATTTATTATAAATACTTTTATTATTTAAATAATAATAATAATATAAAAATAAAATACATTTATAAATATAAAATAAAAAAATAAAAAATAAAATACGATAATAAAATAATAAAATAATTTATTGGAAGGAAGGAAGGAAGGAAGAAATGTTTCTCTCCTGGTAATTCTGTAAAGTGCTTCTGCCACAGGTTGATGTAAATGCGCCGCTGTTTAACTAAACAATGCAAGAGTGACAGAATAAAGCAATCGTATAACAGCAGACGAGTGAACAGCTCCTGCCAAACCCATTACGGGTATTGAACGTATCCCACAATCCTGTGCAGCAGAACCCAGAGCGGGTCTTCACCTGTGACCGTCTCGACAGGTAATATGATGAAACAGATGAAGACATTATACAAAACACCCGTCGCTTAACTCCTGACACACTTCCAGAAGAGAGAGAGTCAGATCCCGAGAGCCGCTATTCCCCATCTCCTGTTCGGGACTTCAAGCCAGGGCTCGACATAAGCAATGGCCCGATGGCCCGGGGCCAGTAAAAGAGTATGTCGGGCTAGTTGATTGGCCAGTCACTGGCCATCAGCAAAACAAACAGCAAACGTCATATACAGTGGCGCGAAGAGTGTCAATGTTACTTCAGGTTATTTATAACGTGTTAAAATGTCAAAGAACTATGAGGCTGACACGAGAAAGGGGACATTCCTTGTAGGGCTGGGCGGTAAATCGAGTTTGTAGGCTACAGTATATTGATTTTTTTTTTTAAACGATATGGAATGAGGCAATACCGTTTCGATACAGTTTGATACGAGCACATCTGAAAAATAGCGGAGGTCGCAGTGTGAGCTCCTGCAGTGAAAGAACATAGTAGCCTACAATTTGTCCTAAACATGACACAAGCTTATACTGGTAAGATATAGTTAACAAGTTTAAAGTAGCTTGCCCTGTCAGATGCTCTGACAGATACTGTTGCTGACTGACAGATAAATACTTGCGCTGTTTAATGCGTTTGAGACGTGGTGCTTTCCTCAGTGCTTAACTTACATTTCACAGGTATATTCTCCATATGTAAATGTTAGAAAGTCAAACAAATATGTCCATTTCACTGTCAGGAGAGGACGAGCTTCTGCAAGTGAATCTCCGCTAATATTCAAGCTCCCGTTAATGAGCGCCGCCGCGAGCACGCGCGCCTAACAGACGGAGCACAATAGAAGAGTAGCGCAATAATTCTGACTAAAATATACATATTGCTAAAATATTTGTTGTTGGAGACAATAAATGTGCCATATGTGGAATTTTAAACCTACAAGTATATTTTTATGAAAGTGAGCATTATAATGGGGTAATCAAATGCAGGCTAATATAATTAGTTGCTTTTGTTTTTATTTTCATTTTTAGTTTAGCCTTTAGTCATTTTAAAAACAAAAGCATTATTTTTGCTTTTAGATTGTAATGTTACAATGTTAGAATATATTGCATAGACTACATTACATTCCCTATATTTGTTTCCATATCCTTCAATATCAATATTGTTTGGATATCATTGAGCAGGATGTGAAATTTTTTTTTTTTTAAATAAATACAGATTTTCTTTATCCAAATAGAAAAACGTAGAAAGTACCGAGATATATATCGTATATCGCCATTTAACCAAAAAATACCGAGATATGATTTTTTTGGCCATATCGCCCAGTCCTAATTCCTAGTGTCATGGAAAACGCAGTACACCTGGGTGGAGAAAGGCGATGAGGGCATGTACTGTTTCGTTTGCCGGAAATTTCCAACAAAAGCCGACCAAAATGCATAACCGGCCTGCCGACGGGCTTCCTAAAGTGTAATCAAATTCCCCCCTAAACTTCTGCCTAGCCCCCCTAAAAATGTGTGATTAAGTGTAAGCTACACAAATTTGTGTTCGCTTCAGTCTTGTTATAATCAGATTCAGCGCGTTCTTCATTTTTTTCTTCATTGACAGCTTTTTTAGGTCATAAATGTTAAACGAATGACAAAAATAATCAGGCAAACTAAAATACTTTTGTCTAATTTCGCCATTTTGAAGTGAAAATAGGCCTATGTAATATTACTCATCACTCATGTAATGTAATAATTAGTTTACTGTCATTGTGAGGGGACAAGAAAAATTAATCCTAATGTATACAATAAATACAGTTTAATGGAAAAGTGCTTTTCCTTCTATTTCTTTCAGGGCCAGTTAAAATATAGAAGGGGCCAGTAAAACTCTGGGGATTTTTTTTTTGTGTTGAGCCCTGTTCAAGCGTAATTTATTCCAAATGTAATTTATTCCTGTGATGCAAAGTTGAGTGATGCACGTTTACATACGTTTTAGTGGTGCAGCGGATCACAAAACTCACGCTTCGGATCATATTATGGTTTTTGAGTCATGGATCGGATCGTTTTTCTTATTGTCTTAGCATTTATTACTTATTAAAGCACACTTTAACAGCAAAGAATATAACCTTACCGTTGTGTATGAAATGTGCTATATAAATAAACTTGCCTTGCCTGATAAAGTGAATAAAATAAGAACAAGCATAGATAAATACAATATAACAAAGTTACAAATAAAGTAAGTGTAACAGTAGTATTGAGGAAGAAATGTAATAATTCAATGGTGCTGGACAACGATTTATCGCATCCAAAATAAAAGTTTGTGTTAACATAAAACAAAATGTGTGTGTACTGTGTATAATTACTTGGTATGTATATACAGGTGAAACTCGAAAAATTAGAATATCGTGCAAAAGTTAATATATTTCAGTAATTCAACTTAAAAGGTGAAACTCATATATTATATAGACTCATTACATGCAAAGTGAGATATTTCAAGCCTTTATTTGTTATAATTGTGATGATTATGGATCACAGCTTATGAAAACCCCAAATTCAAAATTAGAATATTGTGAAAAGGTTTTCATATCTGTACGCCATAATCATCAAAATTATAACAAATAAAGACTTGAAATATCTCACTTTGCATGTAATGAGTCTATATAATATATGAGTTTCACCTTTTAAGTTGAAAATGAACTTTTGCACGATATTCTAATTTTTCATATATAAAAAAAAACACACATGCATGTATATATTTAAAAAATGTTTGTTTATACTGTTTATATATTTATACATAGTTTCTATAATATATAAACATTTTATATATAAATAACACATTTTCTTAAATACATAGTATAAATTTTTGTCACAATCGTGCAGCCCTTCGTGGGGGGGTGTAAACTTTTGCATCTTCAGACCCGGGCCCCGATCATTAAACCAGAAAGAGCAGCGAGGAAACGCCATCATGACTTTCCCGGTGTGAGAAATGGCCTGGACTGAAGATAACGATTTCTGTGCCGCATTAACCGCACGTACGTGCCTCTCCCTCAGAGCCACGAGGAACACACTCCCGTCTGCGGGGTGTTTGGATTAGTTTCTGATGTGTCCCTGAAGATGTCGGCCCCGTCCCAGCAGACGCCGCGTGTGCGGGCGGATATATATACACTTTAACTGGGAAAAGGTCAGGCATGCGGGAAGAAGCAGGCAAACACGCATGAATCACGGGAGATTTGGTGCATGGCGGCGAATGAGAAACCCGGCAAACCCCATTATTCCCCGAGTTTCCCAGCCGGGCCCGGATTCATGCCGGCGCATGCCGTCAGTTCATTAGGAGGAAATATCAGGACAATGACGAGCCCCCGGAGGCGTTTAATTCCACATCGGCCCTCGTCTCGCTCTGTGTGATCAATACTATATCAGTGTAAATTAAAATGACAATCTCCAAGTAATTAAGCCTGTTAATGTTTGATCCGGATGTCATTATTTGCTCGTGAGGGAGAGGAGGTGCTCTTGAACGTTATGTGTGTTTAAACCAGTGTGTGTTTTTTCCTAGCGGAAGCAAATGAAGTCTTCATTCCTGACGGACAAGCAACAACTCCAATTCCACAGCAGGATAACACGATCACGCTAATCTGATTTATGAAAGCAAACCTGATTACGGCGAGAGGAGCGACGAGGAACACGACCGCACTGAGTCTGGAATGAAACCGCACAGGAACGACTCGAATCCTGCATTTCGGTATAAAGTCCTCCTGTAGTCAGTCATTTCATCCCTTAAAACTCATCTCTGATCACCAAAAAGTATATATTTCATTTTTTTGTTCTTGTAAAAAAAATCATGCCTTAAAATATCTGGAATGCAACTCGACACCCTCGCCTCATTTAGTATGCGCGGTTCTATGAATATGCAAATGAGCCCCGCCTCCACTCACTCCCTCAGCTCAGAGATCCACTGGTTGGCAATCACACGTTGATCTATCTATCATCTATCCATCTATCTATCTGTTATTCTATCCATCTATCTATCATTCTACCCATCTACTGTATCTATCTATCTATCTATCTATCTATCTATC
>NW_026607447.1:0-25000 GCF_029890125.1 Rhinichthys klamathensis goyatoka
CCCTTCTATCAGCTCGAACCAGTCTGGCCATTCTCCTCTGACCTCTGGCATCAACAAGGCATTTCCGCCCACAGGACTGCCGCTCACTGGATGTTTTTTCTTTTTCGGACCATTCTCTGTAAACCCTAGAGATGGTTGTGCGTGAAAATCCCAGTAGATTAGCAGTTTCTGAAATACTCAGACCAGCCCTTCTGGCACCAACAATCATGCCACGTTCAAAGTCACTCAAATCAACTTTCTTCCCCATACTGATGCTCGGTTTGAACTGCAGGAGATTGTCTTGACCATGTCTACATGCCTAAATGCACTGAGTTGCCGCCATGTGATTGGCTGCTTAGAAATTAAGTGTTAACGAGCAGTTGGACAGGTGTACCTAATAAAGTGGCCGGTGAGTGTATATTTATATATATTATATTTATATAATATTTGAGTTGTGAAGTGCTGGGAAAAGATGTGTGAAGTACTTGAAAGGATTTCACTATTCCAGCCAAACCTCCATGGTTACAGTGAGTGTTACTACAGTAAATCCATGGTGAATGTTGATGATCTGTGGACTTAAAGTCTATAACTAGATCATTCACGGCACAGTGTTTCTCCTGGTGTCCACGTCAGCGCTGTTTTATCTAATAGAGATCTACGGTTATTTAACGGAGAAATGTGAATGCTTCTCAGTAGATCTCGCAGCGATGTTATTACTTCAGTGGCGAACTCAAATGTTTTCTTCACTGGATCTCTTAGCACAGTGTCGCTTGATCGAGATCGGCTCGCGCTGCACAGATGCTGCTGGTCCGAACCATAGACTGTAAAAAAAGATGGACGACGCCCCTTCGCTCTTTTCCATTGGAGAGAACTGAAGCCGCCAGAGTCCCGATATGGCGCTGACATATTGGAACTTGAGTCTGCGCAGTAGCGTTTTCGGGACCAGTCATGCGCAGTCGTGAGCAGGAAGTAAAGCCGCGAAATCAAGGCCCCGCCCTCGCGCTCGTTGAATCAATCGCAAGCACACGCCCTGCACTTTTCTTAAGTGGCCATGTCTGCTCCATTCCTCTCCAATGATGTCTGCTGTTTGCAGTACTTTGTTAAAATAAGGTAAATACAACTACTAACCACATAGTCAACATTATGAAAAAAAGTCAGTTGGTGCTTCAGTGACTACTAGGGCTGGGTATCGTAACAAAATGTTCGGTACCGATACCGATACCGATACCTTGACTTCGATACCGGTTCCTGAACGATACTTTTTTCGATACCAATTTTATGTAACCAGGTTTAACAATATAACATTACCTAATTTTTTTTTCAGTTTGTTGACTTTTTTACACTCATATTTTGAGTATGTAAAAAAGCACCAATGCTAAAGTTTTCTATGTTTCCTAATCATTTAACAACATGTATTCTTTACTTCAATGAGCTCATTGTTTCTGCTTTAACTTAATGCATTAATTAACGATGAAACTGAATGAAAATTAATTGAAATGCATTACACTGTCACCTCTGATAACAGATCACTCTAAATTGTAATTTAGACATGCATTTTCTGTAAAGCTGCTTTGAAACGATATGTATTGTGAAAAATGCTATACAAATAAATGTGAATTAAATTAAATATAGGCTACTGGGGGGCGGGATATATACCTGCACGTGAAGCTTGCAGCAAAGCACTGGCAAAAGTAGCCTAATGATTATGGATGTGGAAACAATAGCAAGGAGATATTTTTATTGTTTATTAATGAACAAGTGTTTACTAATGGTGTGTTCACACCGAACGCGAATTTAATTATTTGTGCGAGTAGATTACATACATAGTCAATGCAAAGACGCGAATAGACGCATCATTCGCGCCGGGCGTCGCGAGTGACGCGCACGTTTGCCGCGAACGTCTTCCGCGCAAGTTGAAAAATTTGAACTCGAGCTGAAGATTCAAGCGTCGAACTAGACGCGATAGACGCGTATTTGACGCTCTATTCGCGTTCGATGTGAACACCATTACTCTCAAGTGTATTTTGTGCGCTTCAGTGCCTAGATTTACCGTGTTGCCGGTCTTGGCAGCAATGATCTTGTCGAAAATATTGCATCGCGTGCATCTGGCATCGAGTCTGGCACATGACATAGGTACACTTTGGATCATTTCCACATATTTTCTATCTATCTGGGTTGGGACGCACGCTTACACACACACACACACACACACTGCAGCCTCACGTGCGACGAGCCGCGTCTCTGGGCAGCCGCGTAAACTAGTGTTTTTCCGCCACAGCCAATCATGCTGCATGCTTATTGTTTCACTGACGTTGACGAGATTAACCACTTAGGTACCGAAATGTGGTACCGAAAAACAAGACATGTTTCGATACTCGGTAGTATCGAGGCAATTCGGTCGGTACCTAAAAAGTACCGAACTCGGTACCCAGCCCTAGTGACTACTTCACACAGAGAACCTGTCAATCACAGCTGTCAATCATGATGTCACAGCACCGTTTTTATAGCATCAAATAACTAACTAAAAACGAACTTATTTTAAAAACAAACACTTGAAATTACATCAACGTGATAGAAACTACAGTAAATGACAGAAACTATCTTTAGAAAAAAGATATGTGAAGTGTAATTTAATTATTTAGTTGGTCTCACGTCCCGTTGAATAACATGGGGAGGCGGGGCTTATGAGCTATACTAGGACCGGTCACCGGGGGGCGATCGAGACGTTTTGGCTTCACTTTTGAGGGCTTGTGCGGCACGCTTGGTCCGAACTGATAAACGGTCTGTGAAGCACAATATAATGAATAGCCCAGTTTCGTTACGTTTGCCATTTTATGTTGCGCAACGTTGTGGTGGTCGCGCCAGCGCGGATTTTGTCGGTAGGAAAAATGGTCCAAGGAATCGTTCGGTTTGTATCCGTACCGAACCGGAAGCCTCGTACCGAAACGGTTCAATACGAATACATGTACCGCTACACTCCTAATACACCGATCGAGTCTGAAACCAGGTGATCGGATCGGGACATCCCTTGTAGACGGTTGCATAGTTATCATTTTCTCCCTGATATTATCAATCTTATAAGTGAAGAAGTTCATAAAGTCATCACTGCTGTGTTGCTTGGACACTTCTGGGCTAGATGCTTTATTTTTCGTTAGTTTAGCAACTGTTTCAAATAAATACCTCGGGTTTTGTTTGTTTTCTTCTAATAGGGTTGAAAAATAAGCAGATCTAGCAGCTTTTAAGGCCTCTCTGTAACCCATCGAGCTCTCACGTTAACAATAAGTGCTTTTAAAGTAAGGGATCGAATATTCAGCAACCCAAGCATTGTCATTTGCATTATATCTGTTTTTTATTTGTTGAACATCAAGCGAATTTTTACCCTTAAAGGGTCACTTCACCCATTTGCATTAAGGTTTGTATTGTTAGAAACCCAGTCATATATTATAATGATGGTGGAATTTTGCTTGTTTTTTTTCTGAGATGGGAGAAAAAAGGATTTAAGTGTTTTACTTCCGTCCTATCGTGACGTAAATATCGTCATTTTGCGTCACGATAGGACGGAAGATAAATTTCATTGCATATTAAGAAAACTACAGCCTTTAGCTCATTATTATTCAAGGGCGTGGGACCCACTCACCCCACCGGCCTATTACAGATCAGTGGGTGGGACTAAACCTGAAGAAACTAAACTATTAATCCGCCATCTTGCTTGGAAGACAGCAAGCTAAGCTAACAAGCGCTCAAGGAGTTAGATTTACCATAATGCCTGAATTTACGACACACGATATGGAAGACGAAGATTTTGAAAATCTTTTGCTCGAAACTGATGTTCGTGGCTATTTATACGAGCCGCAATATAGTGAAGAGCAGCTGAGGCTGATGGAGGAACAGGAGGCGGACGAGGAGCCCGGACTGGCTCGAGCTGAGGCGGGCTGCTGGTGCCTGTGCTCTCGCTGTGCGCTACGGACACAGATAGAGTCCGTCTGCTGTAGAGAATTTCAACGATAGCAATTTCTCTCTGATTAGACGAGCACACGGACGTTTGTGTTGTGATGTGAACCATCCTCGTGTCGCACCGCATGTTCTGACTGAACCAGGTATCATGCAATAATTCACCATATAGAAAGAAATACAAACGAGGAGTAATTCGCTAATGAGTTTGCCAATGTAACGGGGTTCGTTGTTGTGGGAAGAATGAGGCGGGAACCGGCAAACATTTAAACATTTTAATAGTAAAATAAACAAATACAAAACAAAAGTATAAGCCAGCAGCCCCTCACTGTTGGCCACACACAACAGAAACAAAACACAACATAAAATCAGGCCTGTTCCTCACTCGATTTGCCCTGTCGTCGCTCCTCGTTTTATGCGTCCGCTCCTCGGTGAGAGACGCGAGAGAGACCAGTGCGTCTCACAGGTGTCGTTCATTATCACTCACGCCACCGGCCTCGCGCAGTCATCTCACGTGCCTCGGCTCGCCCTCGTCCTGCTCGCCACAGCCAACTAACTATAAATTTTGTGTGAAATGAATTTCTAACTCTGGTGGCAGCTAACGTTAGCCTTGTAGACGGAAGAGTGATTTGTGATGTTTGCGCTGCTGTTCTGGATTAGTGGGAGTGGCTTGCGGAGCTGTGCAATGTGGTGCATTGTGGGAGTTGTTGTCTTACATACAAATGCGCCCAAAAGTTATTTTCTGTCTTTTCTCGGTCAAGAGGGCACCAAATTCAAAATTTCTTTTACATTTCGACTACATATATGACCCACTTTCAATAAAGATTAATGTTGAAATGGGTGAAGTGCTCCTTTAAATGGGTTTGGGAGTTTTTTGTATTTCCTAATTCGGGGAACAGACACAGTCTCTATATGATGATATCTCGGTGAAAGAGGCTCTGTGTGATGGGATTTATCTGACCTTGGTGACGCGAGGCCGCTAGCAGACGGTCGGTTTAGCCAGTCTGTCTGCTTCCTGACCTGAGCCCCATATCGTCATGTTTGAGCTCTAAGACTATGTGCCATATTACTAGAGAGAATAATAATTTAAATAATTCACAGTATTTTGAAGTGGCCAAAATAACAATATCGTACATGTTCATTATCGTGATATATCGTATTACAGTATACCGGCACGTCTAAACTTATATATTAGGGGTGTGCCAAAAAATCGATTCACAGAAGAATCTAGATTCTCATTTGCAACGATTCAGAATCGATCTGAAATGTCCAAGAATCGATTTAATAAATAAATAAAATCAGCTGGCTGTTCGCCTCCATTTTTGTAACTATAGCCTACGGGACGTCCGGACGTCATGCACGCAGCCGGTTTTTGAACGTGAGCGGCAAATCAAAGGAAGCAAATATGGATGCTTCTATGAAATTTCTGATGCTTCTAAATATGATGCTTCTACATTCATTCTGCCGTGGCGGGCCGCCACACCTAAAATAATCCCGCCACGGCTGCAGCTTCTCAGTGAGGTCCGATATAATTTAATGTGTATAGCATTGTGTTATTGTTAAGCTAAAGGCATAAAAAACATTGTAAAGCACCATAAAGTGTTCGCACTATATTCCAAGACTTCTAAAGTCATTCAATAGCATAATGTGATGTAAAAATGAATATTTAAGTCGTTAGTTAAAGTTAATGGAAACTCATCTCTCCTCAGTCATTCTCCATTCAGCATTCACACAGCGCGTCGCGTTATAGCGTTTTCTAAATCATAATCCTTTCTCCCGGGTGTCTGTTAGATTACAGCACTGGAGAGCGCTATGAATTGTTCATGCGCACTGTAACTGAAATTTAAAACTGTTAAAAGAAAATGCTCAATAAACTGTTGCATATATATAATACATTAAGCATAGATAGACAGATATAATCTCTTCGCTTTGTGCTTTGAACTTTTCAATCCGGAGCGCTGCGCGCTGTGACTTCGCGTTGCTTCAAGTGCATCATTCTGCGCACGGGATGCGGATAATCGCTTTGCCGCTCTTATTCGAGCCTTTCATGTTATAAGGCTTAGGGGAGGTTTAAACACCTGGGGTAAGGGGGCGTGGCCAATGGGAATATCACTCATGGGCCACGCCCCCTCCCCCTGGCGAAATGGGCCTGCCACCACAGCTGGAAAAAATCCTAGAGGAAACACTGGTCTCCGTTTGTCATTCTGTATAGCAAAGCAGATGAGAGTAGATCATGATCAGAAACCCAATTAGAAATCATTATGGATAAAATCGAATCGTTTTAAATCGAAAATCTTTTTGAATCGAAAATCGATTTTGAATCGAATCGTGGCCTCAAGAATCGGAATCGAATTGAATCGTGAGATGGTAAAAGATTCCCACCCCTATTATATATTATATATATATAATATTGCATATTTCAAATAAATGCTGTCCTTGGTTTGCAGAAAAATATGAACTCTTTTCAACACTGATAATAATCATTCTTGAAATCAAATCATCATATTATAGAGTGATTTCTGAAGGATCATGTGACACTGAAGACTGGAGTAATGATGCTGAAAATTCAGGAATAAATTACACTTTACAACATATTCACATAGAAAACAGCTGATTTACACTGGAATAATATTTCACTGGATTTTTAAATGCAGCTTTGCTGAGCAGAAGTTTCTTTCAGACACATGACCAGATCTGAGCGAGCTTATTCAACCTTTTGAACAGTTGTGTATTATTAAATTGAACATTTTTGAACAATTTCCACATCTGAACACAGACGGTGTTCAGTCTCTGTCAGCGGTTTGGGCTCTTTTGAGACGGACTTATCAAGCAGCCAATAAGTAGTGACATAACTTCATAGCCACTCCCTAGCATAAGTGAATAATGATAAGTGAACTACGTTATTTATGTCAAGAATCTAAAGTGGCGTTGTTCAGTTGCAGCCAAACATGGCTTGATGATTCAATATTGGATGCAGAGATTCAAATTGACAATTATTGTTTGTTCAGACGAGATCGAAATCGGAAAGGAGGTGGTGTGTGTGTGCATATATAAGGTCAGATTTGGTGTGTAATGAGAGAAGAGATTTTATAAACTCTACAGTGGAGGCGATTTGGCTTGAAGTTTTGTTGGCAAAGAGTAAACCGATTTTGGTTGGTATTTGCTATCGTCCTCCGAATCAAAGTGATTTTTATGAGAGTCTGGATGAGGTTTTAAATATGTCAAATTATGTTTTAGGTCAAGAATTGCTTATTTTGGGCGATTTAAATACAGATATGTTGAAGAAAGATTCATCAGTGTATAAGCAGTTCAGGTCATTTTGTAAATCATATGCATTGAAACAAATTATCAGTGACCCAACCAGAATTACTTCTAAAAGCTGTACAATTATTGATGTTATATTGGTTTCAGACATTTCTAGGATATATAAAAGTGGTGTTTTTGAGCTTGGTTTAAGTGATCATAATATGGTATATGTATTTAGAAAATTAAAGAGAGAGGCTATAAGTCATCATATTAAAAATTAGATCGCTTAAAAGATACAGTCCACAACTTTTTGTTGAAGAACTTAGCAAGGCTAATTGGAAAGAAGTGATGCAGTTTGATGATGTGGATATAGTTTGGGACAGGTTTAAAAAGAGATTTGTGCAAGTTATGAATAAAGAAATAAGAATCAAACAAAGAACAGAACCCTGGATGACAGATAGTATTTTAAAAGATATCAAGGAACGCAATAATAGTTTAAAATCATTCAAAAAAGATGGAAATAATGATAATTATAACAAATTTTAACGTAAAAGAAATGAGATCAGATGCCAGATTAAAGAGGCCAAAAAAATGTTTTTGAAGAATGAAATTAGTGGAGCTAAACAAGACTCTCAAAAACTATGGCGAATCTTGAGTGTTTTAGGCTATCGGCAAAAGGGTAAAAGTAAAGATTCAAGAATCAGTCTCAAAATGAATGGTCAATTGATGACAGATCAGAAAAAGGTAGCAAATTGTTTAATGAGTTTTTTCCTATGGTGGGCGAAAATTTAGTAAAAGAGCTTCCAGCTCAATCAGACTTATATGTGTTGCCTTAGGAGGTTTTTCATTTAACAAAGTAAAAGAGATGACATGCTTATAAGAAACTAAGTGAATTGAAGTGCAATAAAGCCACAGGGTTGGATAATATTCCGGCTAAGTTTATTAAAGACGCTGCTAATTTTATAACTCCTATGGTTACTCACATGCTAAATCTCTCTATCTGCCAGAATAAGGTACCGGCTGAATTCAAACAAGCAAAAATGTTTCCCCTTTTTAAAAAAGGGAGTAGGCTAGAGTGTAATAATTATAGGCCTGTGTCAATCCTGTCTTCGTTATCTAAAATTTTAGAACAAATATTATTTGACCAAATTGAAGAATATATTTCCAATTTTAATATTTTATATGAATTTCTGTCTGGTTTTAGAAGGATGCATTCCACAGAGACAACTATTCTATATTTGACGGATTATATAAAGAAAGGAATAGATAAAGGTAAATTAAGTGGGATGGTATTGCTCGATTTACGAAAAGCCTTCGACACAGTTGACCATAATATTCTGTTGTTAAAATTAAATGCTATGGGTTTTGACTCTAATTCATGTAAATGGATCAAATCTTATCTTACGAATAGGTGTCAAATGGTCGATATAAATGAGTGTGCTCAGACTCTTTGCCGATCTCTTGTGGAGTACCACAAGGTAGTGTATTAGGGCCCTTACTTTTTTTAATTTATATAAATGATTTAAAGATGGCCTGCTCTAGCCACTTATCATTATATGCGGATGATGCCATTATAATAGTTACTGATGAAAATAAAGAAACAATAGAAAACAAGTTAAGAAGAGAAATTGTAGAAGTGTCCAATTGGTGTTTTCAAAATAAGCTATTTTTGCAGCTATTTTGGGAAAACTGAGGTTATTTTATTCGGTTCTGCTGCAAAATTGAAGAAATGTCCCAATTCAGAAATAAGGGTGGGAGATGAGTATTTTACTTTTAAACAAGAAGTGAAATTTTTGGGATGTATTCTTGATAACAAAATGACTGGGGATAGCATGCCACCTGTAGCTTTATCGAAAATAAATAATCGAATAAAATTTTTAGCAAGACAGGCTGCTTATTTAGATAAACAAACAATGATCATGTTAGCTGGTGCATTAGTGCAACCACATTTCGACTATGCAGTAAGTTTGTGGTATAGTGGCTCTAAAAAACATGTTAAAATAAATTACAGACTGCTCAGAACAGGTTGTGTAGAATCGTTCTGGGGTTTCATCCTCGTATGCAACTAAATAATAACCATTTCAGGGAATTGGGTAGTTTAAAAGTGGATAAAAGAGTAATTTTTAT
Organism: Rhinichthys klamathensis goyatoka; assembly: GCF_029890125.1. Taxonomy (NCBI): domain Eukaryota; kingdom Metazoa; phylum Chordata; class Actinopteri; order Cypriniformes; family Leuciscidae; genus Rhinichthys; species Rhinichthys klamathensis. The sequence goes on from NW_026607447.1 coordinate 9,304, forward strand.
TAAAATTATGATGGTGTGCAAAAAAATTCACTGTTCCTAAATACTTGTGTGACTACTATGTTTTTGTGAGAGATGTTCATTGTATTTCTACAAGGGCAAGGATAAATAATATATATTTGTACCAGTTTAAAAGTGTAGTTGGGAAGAATTCGTTTTTGTACTCGAGTGCAGTTGCTTGGAATGAATTGCCAGATCATTTAAAACAATTACAAGAGGCATGGCCCTTTAGAAGAGAAGTTAAAAAATGGCTTTCCTATTAGGATCCCATAAGAATTTGTAAGGTGTGAGTTGCTTGTTTTTGATCTTATTCCCACTGGAACTGTTTGTTCATTTTATGCATGTAGAGGACCACAATGGAAATATGCCTGAGGCTTTTTTGTGTATTTTATCCACCTCAACAAATTGTATTTAAATGTATATGAATTGCCTCTGGCATGATTGTATATGTTTATGATCATTGTTGAATAAATCAAATCAAAGCAACAACTTACAGCACCCTAGCAACCGTAAAACAACATTTAGCCTACAAGCCATATCTCAGCACCAAAACATTGTAAAAAAAAGTATAATATTGCAACATATATAAGCCATATTACAGCTCCACAACATCGCACAGACATGGTTGTTGGTTTTGTCACTGAAAGCACCACTCACACTTTCCTCAGGAAATGTACATTATCTGTCAGTCTGATCAAAACGGCCGCTGTCAGGACAATCCTCACGCTCACGGACAGAAACCTGTGGACGGCACCGGTCATGTGACCTCACAGCGGTCATGTGACCTCACAACACGGTCATGTGACCTCAAAACACAGCAAACATATGAAGGTGGACTCACAACACGGTCATGTGACCTGACAACACGGTCACGTGACCTCACAACACGGTCATGTGACCTCACAACACGGCAAACATATGAAGGTGGACTCACAACACGGTCATGTGACCTGACAACACGGTCACGTGACCTCACAACACGATCATGTGACCTCACAACACGGTCATGTGACCTCACAACACGGTCCTGTGACCTCAAAACACAGCAAACATATGAAGGTGGACTCACAACACGGTCATGTGACCTCACAACACTGCAAACATATGAAGGTGGACTCACAACACTGCAAACATATGAAGGTGGACTCACAACACGGTCATGTGACCTGACAACACGGTCACGTGACCTCACAACACGATCATGTGACCTCACAACACGGTCATGTGACCTCACAACACTGCAAACATATGAAGGTGGACTCACAACACGGTCACGTGACCTGACAACACGGTCATGTGACCTCACAACACGGTCATGTGACCTCACAACACTGCAAACATATGAAGGTGGACTCACAACACGGTCATGTGACCTGACAACACGGTCACGTGACCTCACAACACTGCAAACATATGAAGGTGGACTCACAACACTGCAAACATATGAAGGTGGACTCACAACACGGTCATGTGACCTGACAACACGGTCACGTGACCTCACAACACGATCATGTGACCTCACAACACGGTCATGTGACCTCACAACACTGCAAACATATGAAGGTGGACTCACAACACGGTCACGTGACCTCACAACACGGTCATGTGACCTGACAACACGGTCATGTGACCTGACAACACGGTCATGTGACCTCACAACACGGTCACGTGACCTGACAACACGGTCATGTGACCTCACAACACGGTCATGTGACCTCACAACACGGTCATGTGACCTGACCACAAACGCATGAGCCTGGACTGACCGTGGACGGTGAACACATTGCAGTTCTGCGCTCCGGGCCGCGACGCCTCCCGCTTCCCCGAGGCCTTGATGAAGGGCAGCGCCGGCAGACTCGGTCTCCGCTGGTCCCCGACGGGCTTCCCCGGCTGCTGCCCCATAAGGGCCCGACACACACACACACACACACCGGATCCCGGTCCCGACGAGTCAGAGTCCAGCGCCGGTCACGGATCCAGATCCAGAAGCCTGTGCGGGTCTGATCACAGAGCAGATCACACGTTTAAAAGCTTAAAGTGCATAAGAGTAGACATAAGCTGTGTCCCAAACGACACACATGCACTTATACACTATGTACGAGTCGTGTAGTGTATGAACTTTATACGTTTATTTTGTCTTTCAACATCGGAGTCTGACAGCCCCGCCCCCTCCGCTACGACAGTCGAGTGCGTGAAGTGGCCAGCGCTCCACACTTCGGTTTTTCGGTTAAATAAGTGCATTATCCGGGTATTTAAAGTGCACTTTTTATTTTTAGAATTTTAAGTGTGAACGCAGTACTCGCACTATTTATACTACAAAATGGCGTAGAATAGTGTACAAGTACGCGATTTGGGACGCAGCTTATATTCAATTCACATGATGTATTTGTATAGCGCTTTTCACAATACACAACATTTCAAAGCAGCTTTACAGAAAATGTCCACATTACAATTTAGAGTGATCTGTTATCAGAGGACACTGTCTAAGTTATGTATTTCATAAATGTACATAAGTTACCTCTGATAACAGATCATACAAAACATACAAAAAGCAGGAAGTGTGGGATTAACAGTAATAATAATAATGTCATTCTCACGTGTCAGAGGAGGACGAAACATCAGTCTTCAGGGTGATGACGTCACTGGAACCTCCACATGATCAACAGAAACTCTGAGAAGGGTTGAGCTGTCAATCATAGTGACGTCACGCGAATATGTATCTCCTGGCACGTGTCAATAATTCGCTCAGATATGCTGATGTGCATGAAACTATAGTCAATTATCATCGTTATTCACTTGGAAGAAATGTCCCAACAATAACTTTTTAAATAGCAGATCTTCGATTGTGATTGTGGCAAGACTGGTTAGTAGTGTCATTCAGTACATAACTGTTACTACATGTAGTAATAACTATTTAATTACGTTTGCAGCAGCTGTAAACAAGCACATCGACGTCACTGCGGTAAATAACGTTGATGAGATTTCAGCTAATTAAACACATGGAGGTGTAAAATAGAGTCTGAACTCTCACGGGAACTCCCACACGCGGTGTTATCCCGATTAAACCCTCGGTTCGTGTAACTTTGACGTGTAGTGTATAGTTGGAGTTTGTTGGAGTTGTAGTTGTTAAGTCTCTCGTCACTTCCGCGTGCAGTTCTCTCCCTCTCTCGAGATCCTGAGGCGAATATAAACGCTCTCCGCGCAGTCTTTATGCCTCTCCTGTCGGGCTCGTTTCCTCACCGAACATTCCCTGCACTCTTCCGCAGTTTTTTAGTGTTGATTCTCGCCATGTCTTCCTTTTATTTCATAACTTTCAGCACTTTTCTTGGAGTCGCTCGTCGTCGCAGGAACCGCCATATTCGCGCACGCGAGCTCCGCTCATGACGTCACACACACGCCGAGCTCTTCCGCCAACAATCTTCAGTTTTTTTATTTATTTGTATTTACTTTATTTATTATATATATTTTTTTTATTTTTTGTTTTTTTTTTCTGGGGTATTTCTTTAACTTTTGCTACTTTGTTTGTATTGTTGATTAGCTTCAATAAAGAAAAGAAAAACAATCTTCAGTTCCTTTTTTAATTTTTATACTTTTTTTTATCTCTGCATCTACCAGGCACATTTTTATTGTAGTGGTTTTTTATCTTTATTTTATTTATATTTCCTTGATTTACGTAACTCAATCACACATTGTTTAATTCTTGCAATGTATGATAATGTTCCTTTTCCTTTCATTTAAAAAGTTGTTTATTTCCTTGAACATACTGAAAACTAACTTTTATTTAGAAAAATAAGAAAGCTATAAAAATGTGTCAATATTTGTAAACATTTTGATGCTTTATTCTATTGATTGCGTATTACTTATTTTGGCTTGTTTGGTATGTATATTATTTTTAATTCTTGTGTTTATTTTATTCTTTGTAAAGCACTTCGGTCACTTTGGTTGTGTTTTAAATGTGCTCTAGAAATAAATGATTATTATTATTATATTTTTTTAATAAAGTAATTAGTAATATATAATATAATCAGTATTTTGTATCGTGATTAAAGCTCTGCCCTCTAGCGGCCTGATCCTGACTGGCACACTATTAAAGGGACAGTTCACCCAAAAATGAAAACATTGGACCCTATTGACTTCCATTGTATTTTTTTATTACACTATGCAAGTCAGTGGGGTCCATCACCTGTGTTATTCAGCAGAACACAGAAACCATACAGGCTTGGAACAACTTGAGGGTGACAGAAGTGTTAAAGTCCCTTTAACACAATATTACTTAACATTACAAACATAAAAGATAAAAATTTCTAAACTATCTTAAGTGGTACGAGATTAAATGCTGGCTAACACGTCTTCCGTAAGGTTTCAGAAGCTGTGCATGATGCGTTTTTGCTAAATAAAAACCACTTGTTTTCTGTCAAATTTATTCAATCCATGAGTTTTCATTTGTGGGTGTACTGTCCCTTTAACACAATAATACTTGACATTACAATTACATGATGATATACAATCATATAAAGCTTTCTAAAGTATCTTAAGAAGTGAACTATCACACTTCCTTCCGTAAGGTTTCAGAAGCTGTGCATGATGCGTTTTTGTTTGTACGAGAAACAATAAAAGCCACTTTTTTTCTGTCAAATGCATTTATTTATTATTATTAGGGTTTGCATGAAAGTGTGTGTTTCATCCCTCGTGCTCGAGCAGGCGCTGCCGCGTCTCCAGAACGATCTCCTCCATGGTCTCCGGCTTCAGGATGTCTTTAATCTGCAAGGAAACACAGATGTGATGCTTCACTCCTCATGAGCGTTCACACCGAGGTGAACGAGGTTATAATACCCTGAGGTGAACGAGGTTATAATACCCTGAGGTGAACGAGGTTATAATACCCTGAGGTGAACGAGGTTATAATACCCTGAGGTGAACAACGTTATAATACCCTGAGGTGAACGAGGTTATAATACCCTGAGGTGAACGAGGTTATAATACCCTGAGGTGAACGAGGTTATAATACCCTGAGGTGAACGAGGTTATAATACCCTGAGGTGAACGAGGTTATAATACCCTGAGGTGAACGAGGTTATAATACCCTGAGGTGAACGAGGTTATAATACCCTGAGGTGAACGAGGTTATAATACCTGAGGTGAACGAGGTTATAATACCCTGAGGTGAACGAGGTTATAATACCCTGAGGTGAACGAGGTTATAATACCCTGAGGTGAACGAGGTTATAATACCCTGAGGTGAACGAGGTTATAATACCCTGAGGTGAACGAGGTTATAATACCCTGAGGTGAACGAGGTTATAATACCTGAGGTGAACGAGGTTATAATACCCTGAGGTGAACGAGGTTATAATACCCTGAGGTGAACGAGGTTATAATACCCTGAGGTGAACGAGGTTATAATACCTGAGGTGAACGAGGTTATAATACCCTGAGGTGAACGAGGTTATAATACCTGAGGTGAACGAGGTTATAATACCTGAGGTGAACGAGGTTATAATACCCTGAGGTGAACGAGGTTATAATACCCTGAGGTGAACGAGGTTATAATACCCTGAGGTGAACGAGGTTATAATACCCGAGGTGAACGAGGTTATAATACCCTGAGGTGAACGAGGTTATAATACCTGAGGTGAACGAGGTTATAATACCCTGAGGTGAACGAGGTTATAATACCTGAGGTGAACGAGGTTATAATACCCTGAGGGGAACGAGGTTATAATACCCTGAGGTGAACGAGGTTATAATACCCTGAGGTGAACGAGGTTATAATACCCTGAGGTGAACGAGGTTATAATACCCTGAGGTGAACGAGGTTATAATACCCTGAGGTGAACGAGGTTATAATACCCTGAGGTGAACGAGGTTATAATACCCTGAGGTGAACGAGGTTATAATACCCTGAGGTGAACGAGGTTATAATACCCTGAGGTGAACGAGGTTATAATACCCTGAGGTGAACGAGGTTATAATACCCTGAGGTGAACGAGGTTATAATACCCTGAGGTGAACGAGGTTATAATACCTGAGGTGAACGAGGTTATAATATCCTGAGGTGAACGAGGTTATAATACCCTGAGGTGAACGAGGTTATAATACCCTGAGGTGAACGAGGTTATAATACCCTGAGGTGAACGAGGTTATAATACATGAGGTGAACGAGGTTATAATACCTGAGGTGAACGAGGTTATAATACCTGAGGTGAACGAGGTTATAATACCCTGAGGTGAACGAGGTTATAATACCCTGAGGTGAACGAGGTTATAATACCCTGAGGTGAACGAGGTTATAATACCCTGAGGTGAACGAGGTTATAATACCCTGAGGTGAACGAGGTTATAATACCTGAGGTGAACGAGGTTATAATACCCTGAGGTGAACGAGGTTATAATACCCTGAGGTGAACGAGGTTATAATACCGTGAGGTGAACGAGGTTATAATACCCTGAGGTGAACGAGGTTATAATACCTGAGGTGAACGAGGTTATAATACCCTGAGGTGAACGAGGTTATAATACCCTGAGGTGAACGAGGTTATAATACCCTGAGGTGAACGAGGTTATAATACCTGAGGTGAACGAGGTTATAATACCCTGAGGTGAACGAGGTTATAATACCCTGAGGTGAACGAGGTTATAATACCTGAGGTGAACGAGGTTATAATATCCTGAGGTGAACGAGGTTATAATACCTGAGGTGAACGAGGTTATAATACCTGAGGTGAACGAGGTTATAATACCTGAGGTGAACGAGGTTATAATACCCTGAGGTGAACGAGGTTATAATACCCTGAGGTGAACGAGGTTATAATACCCTGAGGTGAACGAGGTTATAATACCCTGAGGTGAACGAGGTTATAATACCCTGAGGTGAACGAGGTTATAATACCCGAGGTGAACGAGGTTATAATACCCTGAGGTGAACGAGGTTTTAATACCCTGAGGTGAACGAGGTTATAATACCCTGAGGTGAACGAGGTTATAATAACCCTGAGGTGAACGAGGTTATAATACCTGAGGTGAACGAGGTTATAATACCCTGAGGTGAACGAGGTTATCATACCCTGAGGTGAACGAGGTTATAATACCCTGAGGTGAACGAGGTTATAATACCGAGGTGAACGAGGTTATAATACCCTGAGGTGAACGAGGTTATAATACCTGAGGTGAACGAGGTTATAATACCCTGAGGTGAACGAGGTTATAATACCCTGAGGTGAACGAGGTTATAATACCCTGAGGTGAACGAGGTTATAATACCCTGAGGTGAACGAGGTTATAATACCTGAGGTGAACGAGGTTATAATACCCTGAGGTGAACGAGGTGAACGAGGTTATAATACCCTGAGGTGAACGAGGTTATCATACCCTGAGGTGAACGAGGTTATAATACCCTGAGGTGAACGAGGTTATAATACCTGAGGTGAACGAGGTTATAATACCCTGAGGTGAACGAGGTTATAATACCCTGAGGTGAACGAGGTTATAATACCCTGAGGTGAACGAGGTTATAATACCCTGAGGTGAACGAGGTTATAATACCCTGAGGTGAACGAGGTTATAATACCCTGAGGTGAACGAGGTTATAATACCCTGAGGTGAACGAGGTTATAATACCCTGAGGTGAACGAGGTTATAATACCCTGAGGTGAACGAGGTTATAATACCCTGAGGTGAACGAGGTTATAATACCTGAGGTGAACGAGGTTATAATACCCTGAGGTGAACGAGGTTATAATACCCTGAGGTGAACGAGGTTATAATACCCTGAGGTGAACGAGGTTATAATACCCTGAGGTGAACGAGGTTATAATACCCTGAGGGGAACGAGGTTATAATACCCTGAGGTGAACGAGGTTATAATACCCTGAGGTGAACGAGGTTATAATACCCTGAGGTGAACGAGGTTATAATACCCTGAGGTGAACGAGGTTATAATACCTGAGGTGAACGAGGTTATAATACCCTGAGGTGAACGAGGTTATAATACCTGAGGTGAACGAGGTTATAATACCCTGAGGTGAACGAGGTTATAATACCCTGAGGTGAACGAGGTTATAATACCCTGAGGTGAACGAGGTTATAATACCCTGAGGTGAACGAGGTTATAATACCCTGAGGTGAACGAGGTTATAATACCCTGAGGTGAACGAGGTTATAATACCCTGAGGTGAACGAGGTTATAATACCCTGAGGTGAACGAGGTTATAATAACCTGAGGTGAACGAGGTTATAATACCTGAGGTGAACGAGGTTATAATACCCTGAGGTGAACGAGGTTATAATACCCTGAGGTGAACGAGGTTATAATACCCTGAGGTGAACGAGGTTATAATACCTGAGGTGAACGAGGTTATAATACCCTGAGGTGAACGAGGTTATAATACCCTGAGGTGAACGAGGTTATAATACCTGAGGTGAACGAGGTTATAATACCCTGAGGGGAACGAGGTTATAATACCCTGAGGTGAACGAGGTTATAATACCTGAGGTGAACGAGGTTATAATACCCTGAGGTGAACGAGGTTATAATACCCTGAGGTGAACGAGGTTATAATACCTGAGGTGAACGAGGTTATAATATCCTGAGGTGAACGAGGTTATAATACCCTGAGGTGAACGAGGTTATAATACCCTGAGGTGAACGAGGTTATAATACCTGAGGTGAACGAGGTTATAATACCTGAGGTGAACGAGGTTATAATACCCTGAGGTGAACGAGGTTATAATACCCTGAGGTGAACGAGGTTATAATACCCTGAGGTGAACGAGGTTATAATACCCTGAGGTGAACGAGGTTATAATACCTGAGGTGAACGAGGTTATAATACCCTGAGGTGAACGAGGTTATAATACCCTAAGGTGAACGAGGTTATAATACCCTGAGGTGAACGAGGTTATAATACCCTGAGGTGAACGAGGTTATAATACCTGAGGTGAACGAGGTTATAATACCCTGAGGTGAACGAGGTTATAATACCCTGAGGTGAACGAGGTTATAATACCTGAGGTGAACGAGGTTATAATACCCTGAGGGGAACGAGGTTATAATACCCTGAGGTGAACGAGGTTATAATACCCTGAGGTGAACGAGGTTATAATACCTGAGGTGAACGAGGTTATAATACCCTGAGGTGAACGAGGTTATAATACCCTGAGGTGAACGAGGTTATAATACCTGAGGTGAACGAGGTTATAATATCCTGAGGTGAACGAGGTTATAATACCCTGAGGTGAACGAGGTTATAATACCCTGAGGTGAACGAGGTTATAATACCTGAGGTGAACGAGGTTATAATACCTGAGGTGAACGAGGTTATAATACCCTGAGGTGAACGAGGTTATAATACCCTGAGGTGAACGAGGTTATAATACCCTGAGGTGAACGAGGTTATAATACCCTGAGGTGAACGAGGTTATAATACCCTGAGGTGAACGAGGTTATAATACCCTGAGGTGAACGAGGTTATAATATCCTGAGGTGAACGAGGTTATAATACCTGAGGTGAACGAGGTTATAATACCCTGAGGTGAACGAGGTTATAATACCTGAGGTGAACGAGGTGAACGAGGTTATAATACCCTGAGGTGAACGAGGTTATAATACCCTGAGGTGAACGAGGTTATAATACCCTGAGGTGAACGAGGTTATAATATCCTGAGGTGAACGAGGTTATAATACCCTGAGGTGAACGAGGTTATAATACCTGAGGTGAACGAGGTTATAATACCTGAGGTGAACGAGGTTATAATACCCTGAGGTGAACGAGGTTATAATACCCTGAGGTGAACGAGGTTATAATACCCTGAGGTGAACGAGGTTATAATACCCTGAGGTGAACGAGGTTATAATACCCTGAGGTGAACGAGGTTATAATACCCTGAGGTGAACGAGGTTATAATACCCTGAGGTGAACGAGGTTATAATACCTTGAGGTGAACGAGGTTATAATACCCTGAGGTGAACGAGGTTATAATACCCTGAGGTGAACGAGGTTATAATACCCTGAGGTGAACGAGGTTATAATACCCTGAGGTGAACGAGGTTATAATACCCTGAGGTGAACGAGGTTATAATACCCTGAGGTGAACGAGGTGAACGAGGTTATAATACCCTGAGGTGAACGAGGTTATAATACCCTGAGGTGAACGAGGTTATAATACCCTGGGGTGAACGAGGTTATAATACCCTGAGGTGAACGAGGTTATAATACCCTGAGGTGAACGAGGTTATAATACCCTGAGGTGAACGAGGTTATAATACCCTGAGGTGAACGAGGTTATAATACCCTGAGGTGAACGAGGTTATAATACCCTGAGGTGAACGAGGTTATAATACCCTGAGGTGAACGAGGTTATAATACCTGAGGTGAACGAGGTTATAATACCTGAGGTGAACGAGGTTATAATACCCTGAGGTGAACGAGGTTATAATACCCTGAGGTGAACGAGGTTATAATACCCTGAGGTGAACGAGGTTATAATACCCTGAGGTGAACGAGGTTATAATACCCTGGGGTGAACGAGGTTATAATACCCTGAGGTGAACGAGGTTATAATACCCTGAGGTGAACGAGGTTATAATACCCTGAGGTGAACGAGGTTATAATACCCTGGGGTGAACGAGGTTATAATACCCTGAGGTGAACGAGGTTATAATACCCTGAGGTGAACGAGGTTATAATACCCTGAGGTGAACGAGGTTATAATACCCTGAGGTGAACGAGGTTATAATACCCTGGGGTGAACGAGGTTATAATACCTGAGGTGAACGAGGTTATAATACCCTGGGGTGAACGAGGTTATAATACCTGAGGTGAACGAGGTTATAATACCCTGAGGTGAACGAGGTTATAATACCTTGTGTGGGAGAGCCGCTTCGTAGCAGTAAAGCACGCTGGTGTCGTACAGCAAGACCTTATGAGCGGCGAGAGCCAACAGGCAGTTCCTGAGCCGCGAGATCACCTCCCGATCCGACACCGACACCGGCTGAACAGAGACACGTCAGTGACCGTGTGTGGGAGATATCAGGAATCAGATACTTGTTATAACATTAAAATTTCGATTCCTCTTATCGATTCCTCTGTGAGCGTCTCAATATGAGTGTGAAGCGTTGGAGCGCGAGAGACTCTGTGTTCTGTCCTCATGTGTATCAGTGTATCGGACCCGTGCGGCTCTTAAAGTGACAGCACTGATATTCCTGCCGTCTCTATAATAACACTAATCACACAACAGAAGACTGAGAACACACACTCGCTCTAGACTGGATAACTTTTGTAACTATAATGTATATTTTATTTATAAAGTGCAGTGTTATTTTACATTCGATTACAGTTTCTGCACCTGAAAATCTTAAAACACTGTTTATTTCAATCGTATCTTTGTTCAGTTGTGTCTATTTGATGCGATTGCTAATTTTGTATTTGTTATTTTTTAAGTGTTTACCTGTCTTTAATAATGCTAGAAATGTATATTAGTTCGGCTAGTTGTTTTCTATGGTGTTTTTAAACCACAGGCAAACGCTGATTTCTGTTGATGATATTCAGCAACAATTAAATGTTTTGAAATAAATGTGAATGATTTCCAAGTTACTTTTTTTACCTTATTGGAATAGAAATTAGGAATCGATAAGCAGAATCGGAATCAGAATCGTTAAATGTCAACCGATCCCCAGCGCTAGTGCTATCACAGAGATGCTAAAGCAGAGTTATGGACCTCCATGCTGGTGTAGAAGCCGCCGGCCTCCTCGTCCTGCGTCTCCGGCGTGGGATAGAGCCACACGTACCCGTTGTTCCCCAGGATCACGGACGCGCCGCAGGGCAGGTTGTGGAAGTGCGTCTTCTGCCTCTTCACCAGCGACGGGGAGACGAGCACCAGCACTCCCTGACCCAGCTGAAACACAGGCACTCTCTACATCAGTGCTCCTGAACGCCTGAACGCCTCCGCTAGCCTCGAGCTTCTCCCTCATTATAATAATTAATGCGCAGAATAAAGGGGCGGGGCCTGGTTGAGTTAGTCAGTAGTGTGTTAAACTGGCGGTTATGGAAAGGGGCGGGGCATTTCCCAAACACACTCGAAGCGTTCGACCAATCACAACACACTGCTCCAGCCGACCAATCAGAGCACAGTGTGCTTTTCAGGAGGAGCGGCTTCATAGAGACAGGAAGTAAACAGAGCGTTACTGACAGACTGGGAAGAGAGGAGCCGCACCAGTGGAGAATATGAGGAAATACAGCTTTGTTTCTCACCTTGCCGTACTTTAAGCTGCGTGTGTGCAGAGAGAGCGCGCCGTCCGAGAAGATCGACTGAACCTCGGCCTGAGGGCGGTTAAAGAACACAGCTGGAAATCACAACGATGATCACCTCAAACTGACGGAGGAGAGGAGCCAACCACTCCAAAACAAGCCGTTTCAGGTGGAACTAACTATTACATTTCAATAAAAGACTATGACAAACTGTTATTGCTTTGGAATCAGTGTTATTTCAAGATTATGTTTATACTATTATAGTATTTATTCATATTTTGAATTGGCTTGATTTCTATATTTTCAGTTTAATTCTAGCTCAAGTTTTTTTGTTACATGCATTTGTTATATTTAATACTTTTGTATATTTCTGTTTAGCTTTATTTATATTTCAGTATTAGATCGAATATTTTTTGTTATATGCTTTAGTCATTTTTTGTTAGTTTTGATTTGTAATATATCTATTTAGCCTTATTTCAGTTTTAGTATTTTTATGCGCTTTAGTAAATTTTACAATACTTTTTATTGAAGTTTTAGTGATTTTGTTATGCGCTTTTTGTTAGTTTTGTTAGTTTTCTTATTTCATATTTCTGTTTAGCTTAAGACTTTAGCATAAGTTTTCATCTAATAGTTATATTGTCGATCTGCACGATTCTGGATAAATTGAGAATCACGATTTTGTTGTTTCAAAGACAGATCACGATTCTGAACAGACAACTAAACAAAATAACATGTAACTTACTATCATTCTGACAAAATGTTAATTGCTGCAGTCAATTTAAAAAAAAACGAATTAATTTGAATTATTTAAAATAAAATAAAAAGGTTGAGTGAATGATTCAATGACTCTCTCGTTTCATTACTGATGAATCAGTGTTTTTGAACGAATCTCTCGAGTGAATGATTCAGTGAGTCGCTGTTAAAGGTGAACACTATTGTAGACATCAGAGTTTATATCCAACTATAAACTTTTATTCCAGTACTTGTGTGATAATTGAGTTATTGTAAGACAGAAATAATGATAATGTGTGGCTGAAAATACTTTCATAATGCGGTTTGTAATAATATATGCTGAAGGAGTCAGAGATGATGATGATGATGATGATGAAGGATACGCTGATGAGATCTCCTTCCTGAAGATAATCCCTCATGGCCAGCTCATCCTGCGTCGACCGCCGTCTCTGACACACACACACAACACACATCCACACACTTTACTGCACCGATTCAGCGCTGCTCAGATGAGCTCACAATCAGTGTATTATATATCATGTGCATTATATCTCATGTGTGTTATATATCATGTGTGTTATATCTCATGTGTGTTATATCTCATGTGCATTATATCTCATGTGCGTTATATCTCATGTGTGTTATATCTCATGTGTGTTATATCTCATGTGTGTTATATCTCATGTGTGTTATATCTCATGTGTGTTATATCTCATGTGTGTTATATATCATGTGTGTTATATCTCATGTGTGTTATATCTCATGTGTGTTATATCTCATGTGTGTTATATCTCATGTGCATTATATCTCATGTGTGTTATATATCATGTGCGTTATATCTCATGTGCATTATATCTCATGTGCATTATATCTCATGTGCGTTATATCTCATGTGTGTTATATCTCATGTGTGTTATATCTCATGTGTGTTATATATCATGTGTGTTATATATCATGTGTGTTATATCTCATGTGTATTATATCTCATGTGTATTATATCTCATGTGTGTTATATCTCATGTGTGTTATATCTCATGTGTGTTATATCTCATGTGTGTTATATCTCATGTGTGTTATATCTCATGTGTGTTATATCTCATGTGTGTTATATCTCATGTGTGTTATATCTCATGTGTGTTATATCTCATGTGTGTTATATATCATGTGTGTTATATCTCATGTGTATTATATCTCATGTGTATTATATCTCATGTGTGTTATATCTCATGTGTGTTATATCTCATGTGTGTTATATCTCATGTGTGTTATATCTCATGTGTGTTATATCTCATGTGTGTTATATATCATGTGCGTTATATCTCATGTGCGTTATATCTCATGTGTGTTATATCTCATGTGTGTTATATCTCATGTGTGTTATATCTCATGTGTGTTATATCTCATGTGTGTTATATCTCATGTGTGTTATATCTCATGTGTGTTATATCTCATGTGTGTTATATATCATGTGTGTTATATCTCATGTGTGTTATATCTCATGTGTGTTATATCTCATGTGTGTTATATCTCATGTGTGTTATATCTCATGTGTGTTATATCTCATGTGTGTTATATCTCATGTGTGTTATATCTCATGTGTGTTATATCTCATGTGTGTTATATCTCATGTGTGTTATATCTCATGTGTGTTATATCTCATGTGCATTATATATCATGTGCGTTATATCTCATGTGTGTTATATCTCATGTGTGTTATATCTCATGTGTGTTATATCTCATGTGTGTTATATCTCATGTGTGTTATATCTCATGTGCATTATATATCATGTGCGTTATATCTCATGTGTGTTATATCTCATGTGTGTTATATCTCATGTGTGTTATATCTCATGTGTGTTATATCTCATGTGTGTTATATCTCATGTGTGTTATATCTCATGTGTGTTATATCTCATGTGTGTTATATCTCATGTGTGTTATATCTCATGTGCGTTATATATCATGTGCGTTATATCTCATGTGTGTTATATCTCATGTGTGTTATATCTCATGTGTGTTATATCTCATGTGCATTATATATCATGTGCGTTATATCTCATGTGCGTTATATCTCATGTGCGTTATATATCATGTGTGTTATATCTCATGTGTGTTATATCTCATGTGTGTTATATCTCATGTGTGTTATATCTCATGTGTGTTATATCTCATGTGTGTTATATCTCATGTGTGTTATATCTCATGTGTGTTATATCTCATGTGTGTTATATCTCATGTGTGTTATATCTCATGTGTGTTATATCTCATGTGTGTTATATCTCATGTGTGTTATATCTCATGTGTGTTATATCTCATGTGTGTTATATCTCATGTGTGTTATATCTCATGTGTATTATATCTCATGTGTGTTATATCTCATGTGTGTTATATCTCATGTGTGTTATATCTCATGTGTGTTATATCTCATGTGTGTTATATCTCATGTGTGTTATATCTCATGTGTGTTATATCTCATGTGTGTTATATCTCATGTGTGTTATATCTCATGTGTGTTATATATCATCTGCGTTATATCTCATGTGTGTTAAATCTCATGTGTGTTATATATCATGTGTGTTATATCTCATGTGTGTTATATCTCATGTGTGTTATATCTCATGTGTATTATATCTCATGTGTGTTAAATCTCATGTGTGTTATATCTCATGTGTGTTATATCTCATGTGTGTTAAATCTCATGTGTGTTATATCTCATGTGTGTT
>NW_026607447.1:32500-43638 GCF_029890125.1 Rhinichthys klamathensis goyatoka
GAACTCACCTGGTCTTCAGCGGCTTCACACAGATGAGTTTATTGACCCGCTCGACCTGTCCAGCCACTGACGCCGTGAGCCGATCTTCATCCATGTACGTGCCGTGACCCCTGAGGAGGAGGAGCCACAGACACACACACTGAGGATGAGGAGCCACACACACACACTGAGGATGAGGAGCCACACACACACACTGAGGATGAGGAGCCACACACACACACACACTGTGAGGATGAGGAGCCACACACACACACACACCCTGAGGATGAGGAGTCACACACACACTGAGGATGAGGAGCCACACACACACACACACTGAGGATGAGGAGCCACACACACTGAGGATGAGGAGCCACACACACACCCTGAGGATGAGGAGCCACACACACTGAGGATGAGGAGCCACACACACACACTGAGGATGAGGAGCCACACACACACACACACACACACACTGAGGATGAGGAGCCACACACACACACTGAGGATGAGGAGCCACACACACACACACCCTGAGGATGAGGAGCCACACACACACACACACACACACACACACTGAGGATGAGGAGCCACACACACACTGAGGATGAGGAGCCACACACACACACACTGAGGATGAGGAGCCACACACACACTCTGAGGATAAGGAGTGACAATCACTCACTCACTCTTTAATGTAGTAACATAAGTACTACTAATATATAATAATTTCGACTTTATCTCATAATTGTGACTTGGAAAGAAAAGCAGGAAAACTGATATTAACAATTAAAGTTTTAACTCTTTAGTTTACACTATTTCCAAGGCCTTTTAAGCGTCCCTGATGTTTACAGAATCAGATCCAGCCCGGTTCCGGTTCCGGTTGGTGTTTACCTCATGAAGCCCGTGTCAGATGTGATCACATCTCCGGGAACCACCAGGTGTTTGTCGTCCCGGTGAGACTGTGATGTTGTGAGAGAAACATGTTTGTGCAGCGCTGGAAGCCTCATCTCCACCGCCATGCTTACACACACACACACACACACACACACACACACACACACCGACCGGAACCGCACACGGTGGCAGAAAGCGCGCGCTGATTTCATAATAAAAGTGCGACTGTACTTTTTAAAAACTTGTTTTACTGTTCTTTTAAAAGTCGTCATGACGCCGACATTTGACACTGAATTGTTAATTAGTTAAATATCAAAATAATTTTGCTAATGACTTTTAAATGTGTGTTGTAAAACGTGTGAACTTTTATTTTGTAATAAGATGATTATTTTGTAATACGATGCCCGCTAGAGGGAAGCATTGATTTCATTATGAGAGGTTAAGCGAATTAAAATAAATAAGTGTAAATAAATGAACAAAATAAATAAAGTGTAAATAAGTTCACAATGTAACGCATACAAAACAAAATGCATAAAAAAGTAGCATTTCTTCAGTTAAAATATATTTTTCGATTTTGTAACAACCTATTCAGTACATTCGTCAACTCAAAACTGGCTCTTTTATTGAATACAATTACTAATAAATTAATAAACATATTGTACATACATAACAATGTGGTGGTTGAGGAGATTCACCCTACTTCTGTGTAAAGCGCTTTGAGTGCCGAGAAAAGCACTATATAAATGTAATGAATTATTATAACGTATTTAACATAACGACATTTGACACTGAATTATTAACTAGTTAAATAACAAAATAATTTTGCTAAATTACTTTTTATATGTGTGTTGTAAAACTTGTGAACTTTTATTTGGTAATAAGATGAGTGGCCGCTAGAGGGAAGCATTGATTTCATTATGAGAGGTTGAGCGAAATAAAATAAATAAATAAGTGTAAATAAATAAATAAATCAATTAAGTGTGAATAAGTTACGCATACAAAACAATGCATAAACAATCATAATTTCTTAAGTTAAAATATTGCCCTTTTTTCGAGTTTGTAACAACCTTTTTAGTACATCTACTCAAAACTCTCTTTTATTAAATACAATTACTAATAAATTAATAAACACATTGTAAGAAAAATTATTATTAACAAAAAATTAGAAATACAACAGTATACAAAAAAAAATTAACAGAGTTGCATACTGAGGGGGGGGGGGGGTAATGTAAATCTACATAAAGACATTAAAACATTTACAGTTTTAAGTTTTAACTGCTTTTTGCTTCATAGAAATTCGAATATAGTCAATATAAAGCTAATTTTCTTTCTTTTTTACAGGAAAAACTACAGTTTTGAACATGGAATTTTGCCATTAAAAGAATAAAATGTATTATATAAACACGTTGTAAATACATAATGTGTAAAGCGCATTCGCTTTTTATTGAACATAAATAAAAGCAAATACATACAGTTACAATTCAACACAGAATTAAACAACAATAATATAATTATAAGCAGTAGACAGAAAGCCAGTAAAATAAATGTGTAAATAAGTTCACAATTCATAAAAATAAGGATTTCTTAAGTTAAAATATTGCACACATTTTTTCGATTTTGTAACAACATATTTAGTACATTCATCCACTCAAAAGGGGCTCTTTTATTGAAAACAAATACAAATAAATGAATCAACACGTTGTTCATACATAACGTATAAAGCGCGGCGTCTGTCTTCCGGGGGCGTGTCTAATTGATCACGTCACACACACACACACATCAGCGCGCGCGCACTCTCTCTCTGCTCTAGTCAGGATCAACTTGTTCGGGATGAGCGCCGGTCCTGGTTCGGGTCCGGGTTCGGGCTTCGGTAAAGCGCTGGTCATCATCACCGGGGCGTCGCGAGGCTTCGGCCGGGCTCTGGCTCTCTCCTTGGCGCCTCGTCTGGCCCCGGGCTCGGTTCTGGTGCTCTCGGCCCGCTCGGAGGACCTGCTCCTGGAGCTGAAGCGGGATCTGGGCCGCGGGGACCCCGGCATCACGGTCCGGTGTGTGGTCGCGGATCTCGGGTGTAAAGCGGGCGTGGAGAGACTCATCGCCGAGACCCGAGACTGCGCGACCGATCCCGGGATCCAGACTCTATTGCTCGCCAATAACGCCGGTGCGGATCAATACTCCAGAACACGCTCGAGCACAAGCTTCCATAACTCAACACAAGAAATTATGCTGAGATTAATCATAATGAGGAGATGAAAAGTCTCAATTATGGCATACTAAGTCATATTAATGATACAAATTAAAATAATGAGAAAAAGTAAATTGTGACATAGAAAGTAATTATTCGATTTTTTTCTTTCTCATAATTATGTTTTAGTGTGTTGTTATTTTGACTTAAAACATATGTGTGTGTGGATTTTTCATCTGATAATTTAATTTTTTATCTCACTTCATCTCATAATTGTGACTTAGTATGTCATAATTTAGTTGGGGTTTTTTTTACACAAAAAGGTTTTTCATGACAGAAAGTCATAATTTCACATTTTATCTCGTAATTTTAACTTTTCTCATTATGATTTAGTATGTCATAATTTTAACTTTTCTCATTATGACATGGCATAATTTTTATCATTATCTCATAATTTAAATTTTTTGTCATATTTTGACTTTTTATCTCATAAATCTTTTCATGTCATTGTGATTTATTATGTCATAATTTCAAAAGATTTTTACATAGCCTAAGTCCATTATGACAAAAAGTCAGAATGTCAATATAATTCAAATTTTATTTATTTTATGTCAACTTTTTCTCAATTATGATTTACTAACTTTTCTCAATTATGACTTGTCATAATTTTGACTTTCGTAATTAAAACTTTTTTGTCATATTTTTATATCATAATTTCATTTATCTAAATTTTAATCTTTATTCTCATAATTATTTCTTTTTATCTCGTAAATGGTACTTTTTCATAAATTTGACTTAGTTTGTCAATTTAAAATTTTAATCACAATTTCAATTTATATCTCATAATTTTATACTTATTTGCTCATATTTTATAAAAAAAATTCTCATAAGGAATTTTTTATCCCATAATTTAACTTTTTATCCCATAATTTCGACTTTTTGGTCAATTTTGACTTTTTGTCCAAATTTTGTCTTAATCTCATAATTTAGATTTTTTTTATTTAAAATGTTTAATATCATAATCTTGTCTGTGTGTCCTGATCCTGCTGTGTGTGTGTGCGCAGCTTCTCTCGGGGACGTGTCTCGGCGCTGTCGGGACTTCACGGATGTGTGTGAGGTGGACTCGTACCTGTCGCTGAACGTGAGCTCGGCGCTGTGTGTGACGGCGGGGGTCCTGCGCTCGGTGCCGGGCCGGTCGGGTCTGACCCGGGTCGTGCTGAACGTCAGTTCTCTGTGTGCGCTGAGGCCCTTCCCCTCCTGGGTCCTGTACTGCAGCGGGAAGGCGGCCCGAGACATGATGTTCCGCGTGCTGGCCGAGGAGGAGCCGGACCTCAGGGTCCTCAACTACGCCCCAGGTACACACACTTCCCTTCACACACTTCCCTTCACACACACTTCCCTTCACACACACTTCCCTTCACACACACTTCCCTTCACACACACTTCCCTTCACACACACTTCCCTTCACACACACTTCCCTTCACACACACTTCCCTTCACACACACTTCCCTTCACACACACGTTCCCTTCACACACGTTCCCTTCACACACGTTCCCTTCACACACGTCAGTGGACACACTTAAAGCTGCAGTGTGTAAGTTTCAGCGCATCTAGTGGTGAGGTGGTGAACTGCACCCCACAGAAGTTACGGTGGCCGACAGGAAGTGATGTCGTCATCTGAGACAGCAGAGAGTAGCTAGTTAACAATGACGTTTCTTTACAAAGATACATTAAGAAATGATGTTTACTTGATTATTCAGTAAAACGGTGTTATCATGAATATTATTGTTGCTTGTTCATCATTGTGTCAGTGTTTTACTCGCTGACTTTAGCAGCTTCTTATCATGAAGAGCAACATAGTGACGAAACGCGTTTGTCCGCTCAGGGCCACCGTAGAAACATGTCGGTGTTTCAACGCAGATAGAAAGTCATAATAACTTTTTCTCAATTATGACTACTTGGCATAATTTTGCCATAATCTCATAATTGAAGCCTTTTGTCATACTTGGACAATATTATCAACCCAGCCCTAGTGGAAAGTGTCAGATTTCTGTATTTTTGCACATCTTAAAAACTCGGCGACAGAGTTAGACATGATCTTTACTCACTATGAAGTGGAAAACCATATTTGTGATGGCTGAAAAACTGTATAAATGAGATTTTCTGGCGATTCTGTTCTCCAGAGCGAAGAAGATCAATCATAATGATGAGATGAAAAGCCTACACTCGGAATTATGACTTACTAAGTTATATTTATGGCAAAAATGTAGTCAATTATGACATAGAAAGTGAAAGTAATATAATTCTTATAATTTAGTGTGTTTTAATTTTGACTTAAAACATATATACAGGCAAACCAAACATTAATCAGACACCAGATATAATGTTATGTTTCTACTAGTGTGTGCAGGACTCTATAGTTCATTTCTGTGAGTGAGGAGAGCAAAATAAAGTAAACTATAAACTATAGCGAATAAACTGATAATGTGAGAAATGTTGAAGGTGCCCAATACATTTTGGTGTGTGTGTGTGTGTCATAATCTCATAATTTCTAATTTCTTTTCATCTCATAATTATGATTTATTATGTCATAATTGCATTTTTTTAACACAAAAAGTCCATTTATGACAGAAAGTCATCATATTTAATTATGAGTTATTAAAAAAAAATATTTGTGCTTTGATGCTTTTGATATGAAACAAGACACGGATTGCCTGAAAAACTCGGCGACAGAGTTAATCATGATGTTTACTCGCTATGAAGTGGAAACCCATATTTGTGATGTGTTGTGGCGAGTGTGTGATGTGTATCGGTGCGCCGGAGGAGGAGTGTGTCAGTGTAGCGCGACCGTGACGAACGCTCTGGTCTCTGGGTTTGTTTAAAGTCCTCAAGCGTTTGATCACGATCACACATGCATCAGGCGTCACTCAGTGAGAACAATCATGATGAGATGGAAAATCTCAATTATGACATCATATCTATGACAAACATTTAAATAATAAAGTCAACATAAAAAGTCAATAATGACATAGAAAGATCTCATAATCTTATAACCATGATTTAGTGTTTTTTTATATATTTTATTTTAAATTTTTTACATAGTGTACAAATTTAAGAATACAAGGAAAACCAGACAATACAACCCAAAAAAAATAGTGTGTTGTAATTTTGACTTAAAACATATGTGTGTAGATTTTTCATATCATAATTTAAATTATCTCATAAATGTAACTTCATCATCAGTATGATTTAGTATGTCATAATTGTAACTTTTTCTCAAGTATGACTTGGCATTTTCTCATAATTTAAGCTTTTTTTGTCATATTTTGACAAAATAAATGTATATTTTCATCTCATTATGATTTGTCATCATTTGGCAATTTTCACATAAAAAGTCCATTATGACAAAAAAAGTCAGAATTTCAAAATTCAAATTTATCTCATAATTTCACTTTTTTCATCTCGTAATTTTTTTCTCATAGTTACGATTTAGTATGCCATAATTTATTTTTTTAAAATGAGTCCATGATGACAGAAAGTTATTTAGAATGTTATCTCATAATTTTAACTTTTTCTCAATTATGACTTGGCATTTTCTCATAATTTAAGCTTTTTTTGTCATATTTTGACAAAATAAATGTATATTTTCATCTCATTATGATTTGTCATCATTTTGCAATTCTCACATAAAAAGTCCATTATGACAAAAAAAGTCAGAATTTCAAATTTATCTCATAATTTCACTTTTTTTCATCTCGTAAATTTTTTTCTCATAGTTACGATTTAGTATGCCATCATTTTTTTTTTTTAAAATGAGTCCATGATGACAGAAAGTTATTTAGAATGTTATCTCATAATTGTAACTTTTTCTCAAGTATGACTTGGCATTTTCTCATAATTTAAGCTTTTTTTGTCATATTTTGACAAAATAAATGTATATTTTCATCTCATTATGATTTGTCATCATTTTGCAATTTTCACATAAAAAGTCCATTATGACAAAAAAAGTCAGAATTTCAAAATTCAAATTTATCTCATAATTTCACTTTTTTCATCTCGTAATTTTTTTCTCATAGTTACGATTTAGTATGCCATAATTTATTTTTTTAAAATGAGTCCATGATGACAGAAAGTTATTTAGAATGTTATCTCATAATTTTAACTTTTTCTCAATTATGACTTGGCATTTTCTCATAATTTAAGCTTTTTTTGTCATATTTTGACAAAATAAATGTATATTTTCATCTCATTATGATTTGTCATCATTTTGCAATTCTCACATAAAAAGTCCATTATGACAAAAAAAGTCAGAATTTCAAATTTATCTCATAATTTCACTTTTTTTCATCTCGTAAATTTTTTTCTCATAGTTACGATTTAGTATGCCATCATTTTTTTTTTTTAAAATGAGTCCATGATGACAGAAAGTTATTTAGAATGTTATCTCATAATTGTAACTTTTTCTCAAGTATGACTTGGCATTTTCTCATAATTTAAGCTTTTTTTGTCATATTTTGACAAAATAAATGTATATTTTCATCTCATTATGATTTGTCATCATTTTGCAATTTTCACATAAAAAGTCCATTATGACAAAAAAAGTCAGAATTTCAAAATTCAAATTTATCTCATAATTTCACTTTTTTCATCTCGTAATTTTTTTCTTATAGTTACGATTTAGTATGCCATAATTTATTTTTTAAAAAATGAGTCCATAATGACAGAAAGTTATTTAGAATGTTATCTCATAATTTTAACTTTTTCTCAATTATGATTTAGTAACTTTTCTAACTGTGCCTGATTCCTGCGGTGGCGTTCCCGCAGGGCCCCTGGACACGGACATGCAGCTCCAGGCGAGGAGCAGCTCTGCTGACGACGCTCTCAGGAACACGTTTAGCGTCATGCATGCTAGCGGCCAGCTCCTGACCTGTGATCAGTCCGTCAGCAAGCTCGTGACGGTCCTGCTGGAGGACACGTACCCCTCGGGAGCTCACCTCGACTACTACGACCTCTAGCGTTCACTCTCCTGATCACCTACTCTCACACACTGGTCTTTGTGCTGGTCTTCTCTCCTCTATTGTGTCGTATATCGAGTGAAACGCTTCTGGAACGAGAACACATGTGGGCGGGGCTTGATTGTGTCTGGGGGGAGCTGATTGGATGGTTGTGGTTTGCTATTGGCTGATCTCATGTGAGTGACAGGTTATAGCCCCGCCCACATCATCAGAGATGCTGCAAGTTATTCTGATTCAAGATTATTAACACAATAATGATGTGCACACATAAATCATTTCGAATAAATATGTCCATAAAAACTATAATTGTCCATTTTGATTTCACTTAATGAGTGCGTCAAGTGCAGACGTTCTGTAATAAACTAATCTCCTGTACTGTATAGCTAATTAATGAAAACTCACTGTCAGAGAGAAGTGAACTTTAGTCAGTATTGAAACGGTTTGGAATATTTCAAGTGCCTCGATGTTAAAGCAGATTAACTTCCTCAGATTATGACCTGAAGTTCTGGACCAAAAGAAAACTCTTGTTTGTGATTGTTTTGCCAAGTGTTTCTTCAGTATGTGCTCAAACTCCTAAAAAAAATATATATTTTACTGATGTTTTATTCCATTTATATAATGGTGAATATTTGGTTATGGTTATATTTTTATGCAGGATTCCTCACTTTATCTTGAATTTCCAGCTCTATTTTTCAAATACTAAAAATATTTTATATATATATTATTTGTAGTTTTTAAGACTGTTTTTCAATAATCAAAATTGTGATTTTGCGTATATGTGTTGTATGTATTCAGTATAATGATTATGACTAATATAATATTGTGAAGTGTTTCTCTGGCGTCTCCTGATTAAAAGCCTGTTGGTTCCTGCAGTGTGTGTGTGTGTGTGTGTGTCGTGTGTGTGTTGATCGTGTCCAGCGTCTCTTTCTCTTTGTAAACACTTTTGATGAAACACCTGATGTAAACACGGATGTTTTCCCAAATCTGTGACTAAAGAGCGTTAATTTTACAGACACAGAACTCTTCCGGTCTTTCCACCACAGTTTTGTCCCTAATAAACTAATTTGTACAGTTAGTGTACTTGTTTCTGAAGGTCTGTAGAAAAATCTAGAGAAAATCATTTAAAATTAAAAAAATTATACATGTAACTGTACATTACTGTGGTAAGTAAAAAAAAATATATAGAAACTAAATTTTCTTTTTTTAATAATAATTTTTCAGTGTATAAATTGGGTGTTTATAAAAGATAGATGTATTTTAAATCTTTTTTAGACAATTTAAAAGACAACACAAAAACTACCCAAACACTGGGTTGTTACGTCTGACCCAGGATCTGTGTTACACAAAAACTACCCAAACACTGGGTTGTTACGTCTGACCCAGGATCTCGGTAACACAAAACTACCCAAACACTGGGTTGTTACGTCTGACCCAGGATCTGTGTTACACAAAAACTACCCAAACACTGGGTTGTTACGTCTGACCCAGGATCTGGGTAATACAAAACTACCCAAACACTGGGTTGTTACGTCTGACCCAGGATCTCGGTAACACAAAACTACCCAAACACTGGATTGTTACGTCTGACCCAGGATCTCTGTTACACAAAAACTACCCAAACACTGGATTGTTACGTCTGACCCAGGATCTGTGTTACACAAAAACTACCCAAACACTGGGTTGTTACGTCTGACCCAGGATCTGGGTAATACAAAACTACCCAAACACTGGGTTGTTACGTCTGACCCAGGATCTGGGTTACACAAAACCTACCCGAACACTGGGTTGTTACGTCTGACCCAAGATCTCTGTAACACAAAACTACCCAAACACTGGGTTGTTACGTCTGACCCAGGATCTCTGTAACACAAAACTACCCAAACACTGGGTTGTTACGTCTGACCCAGGATCTCTGTAACACAAAACTACCCAAACACTGGGTTGTTACGTCTGACCCAGGATCTCTGTAACACAAAACTACCCAAACACTGGGTTGTTACGTCTGACCCAGGATCTGGGTAATACAAAACTACCCAAACACTGGGTTGTTACGTCTGACCCAGGATCTGGGTAATACAAAACTACCCAAACACTGGGTTGTTACGTCTGACCCAGGATCTGTGTTACACAAAAACTACCCAAATACTGGATTGTTACGTCTGACCCAGGATCTGTGTTACACAAAAACTCCCCAAACACTGGGTTGTTACGTCTGACCCAGGATCTGGGTAATACAAAACTACCCAAACACTGGGTTGTTACGTCTGACCCAGGATCTGGGTTACACAAAAACTACCCAAACACTGGGTTGTTACGTCTGACCCAGGATCTGGGTAATACAAAACTACCCAAACACTGGGTTGTTACGTCTGACCCAGGATCTGGGTAATACAAAACTACCCAAACACTGGGTTGTTGTAACACAATCTGTGTTACACAAAAACTCCCCAAACACTGGGTTGTTACGTCTGACCCAGGATCTGGGTAATACAAAACTACCCAAACACTGGGTTGTTACGTCTGACCCAGGATCTGGGTTACACAAAAACTACCCAAACACTGGGTTGTTACGTCTGACCCAGGATCTGGGTAATACAAAACTACCCAAACACTGGGTTGTTACGTCTGACCCAGGATCTGGGTAATACAAAACTACCCAAACACTGGGTTGTTACGTCTGACCCAAGATCTCTGTAACACAAAACTACCCAAACACTGGGTTGTTACGTCTGACCCAAGATCTCTGTAACACAAAACTACCCAAACACTGGGTTGTTACGTCTGACCCAGGATCTGGGTAACACAAAACTACCCAAACACTGGGTTGTTACGTCTGACCCAAGATCTCTGTAACACAAAACTACCCAAACACTGGGTTGTTACGTCTGACCCAAGATTTCTGTAACACAAAACTACCCAAACACTGGGTTGTTACATCTGACCCAGGATCTGGGTTACACAAAACCACCCGAACACTGGGTTGTTACGTCTGACCCAAGATCTCTGTAACACAAAACTACCCAAACACTGGGTTGTTACGTCTGACCCAAGATCTCTGTAAC
>NW_026607448.1:0-12500 GCF_029890125.1 Rhinichthys klamathensis goyatoka
AGTTGAACCCATGAATGATTGTCTAAGGTTTTAAATAATCTCAAGTCACTTTTATAATGTAGGTTCATTTTAAATTAATTTAATGAATTTATAATTCATCTGTATAATACAAAAAAGGAGAATGACACTTAATTGCTTTTAATTGACCTAGTTTGACAAGCCCTGCCTAAAAACACATAAACAAGGACTTCAAATTAAATGTGCTCTATGTAACTTTTCTTCTAAAATGAATCCTTTTTTTATTGCCTGTGTGTGAAGGAGTTGTAATCACACATTACAATGATCCACTTGTCGGGTTTTGCTATTACCTCTGAAGGCCAGTATTCCTATTTCTATGTGAAGTCTCCGGGTCGGATTTTCTGCGAAAGCCATCGGCTGTGACGTGCATGCGCGCTCCCGAGCCTCTCTCCGACCTTTTTATATACAGTCTATGCGACGGCACTGCAGCGGACGACATGAGTCTGATAACACCAAAAAACTCCTGCCTCCAACACAACACACACTCCAACACAAACTCCACATAAATATAAAAAAAAAAAAAAAAAATGTATCTGCTGAAGCTCGTCAGGCCAAACGTGAATCGGATCGACTTAGGACGAAAACACGGATCAACATCGGCAGAGCGTTTGAATTATGGAGAGACCTCCGCTATTTTTATTGTGATAAATTACAAGTTTTCAGATATGCTGAAATAAATAATGGTAAACTGTAATGAAATAGCAAGGTAAACTACAACATACATGAGATATGAAATGAATACAAAAGACTGACAAAAAGTAGGTGCTTTAGGATGTAACTTTTATTTTATGTACTAGATCTACTGTCTAACGTCACTCATCCCACTACTATCATATTGTTTATAATACACATTTCCGACACGTTCAGTACAGTAATGTTACTTCCTACGATCTTACTGTTTCACTGAAATTGTTCAGTCTAGTCACTAACCGTTTTCGTTATCATATTATACATTCACCTATGTTTGACATTGCTGATTGTGAAAGATACACACGAATAGTTATTGAAATGCCTTATGCTAGATAACACCACAAATGTAACGTTATCATGGTACGAGCATGGAGCATTAGTTCAACGTCAAGCTGATAAAAGTAGCCTATTATTGTAACGTTGCAGTGGGAGTTAACATGAGTTTCCAGCATGTTGTGTGATGCTTTCTCCGGTGTGTTGAAAGTCTCAGTGTGGCCGGTACCATGAGTGCTCGCTCGTGTGTTCGAGCACGCGCAAGAGCACGAGCGCTCTTGTAAAAATTGGTTGCAATCTGAAACATCACCGGTAGAGGCCGCTAAAAAATACATATAGCACCTTTAATCAAAGAAAATTTTTACATAACCTTCAAATTGAATGTTATTTGAATATTTGTACATTTAATAGATTACACTTTTTTATAAAAAACATTTGCAATTGGTTTGTAAAAGATGTCATGATTATACATGTCTGAGTTTTGGTTGCATTTACACTGTTCTGACCAGCAGGTGTCGCCAGCCTGTGGTGTTTCAAGCACTTCAAAACAGTGAATCATTTTAGGAAGCAATTCAGTTGTTCAGCAATTCAATTCAGAATTCAGTTGATTCAGAACACTTTATCCAAAGACAGTGTTACCACACCAGATTTCCATAAATACTGGAATAGTACAATGCTGTTCTATTCCCCCCCCCCCCTGAAAAGGCTAGTTAGTCAGGAAGGGTGTTTTCCGTATTTTTTTGAAGGTTTCAATGGATTCCGCTGTTTAGGCAAAAGTTCATTCTACCACCAAGAAACAATGAATGTGAAGGTTTTTAAAGTGACCTTGCCACACTATGATGGTTTCACTCATTGATTGATGTGCGGAAACAAAACAAAGACAATCATTCTAGCCCATTCACAGTATACTGAACGAATGTCAAAAGTTTAATTTCACACCCGCATTTACTTACACTTATGCCCTTTACCCTACTGAATCACATTTGATATCCAAATTTCTAAGGCCTGTTCATAGTCAGTAAGAATAAAAGTATTGTTTAATATTTCGTGATGAACACTTAAAGCAACTTAGGTTTACTTTGATTATCCATACTTATCTGTTACGGGTGTGGTGCAGGTTGAAGGAGAGGCAGCAGTCAGCAGATCAAACTCAATAATCTTTACTCAATAAAACTTAACACAGGAATCCAGGAAACATTTACCACACCAAATACAAACGTACCATACACAAACGAGAACCGACAAGGAGTGAGGGAGAACACAGGGTTTACATACACAGAGAACAGATTAGGGAAACAAGGCACAGCTGGGGCAAATGAACTAGACACAGGTGAATAAACTAAACACTAACGAGGAGCGGGAAACTGGAAACAGGACTGAACCAAATACACAAAGAACGGGGGAAACACAGGACATACATGTAACATTAGCTCCCCCTCCTGCAAGGCGCGTCCTCGCGCCGAGTAACATCAATAAGGGTGGGGGGGTGGGCGCCCTGGAGGCTGACGAGGGAGTGGCCTACCCGGAGCTGGAAGCCTCCAGGGCGGAGCAGGACGTGCAGGAGGCCAGGGCGGAGCAGGACGTGCAGGAGGCCAGGGCGGAGCAGGACGTGCAGGAGGCCAGGGCGGAGACTTTCCCTCGGGTGGCCAGGGTGGAGACTTTCCCTCGGGTGGCCAGGGTGGAGACTTTCCCTCGGGTGGCCAGGGTGGAGACTTTCCCTCGGGTGGCCAGGGTGGAGACTTTCCCTCGGGTGGCCAGGGTGGAGACTTTCCCTCGGGTGGCCAGGGTGGAGAGGCCACTTCAGGTGGCCAGGGTGGAGAGGCCACTTCAGGTGGCCAGGGTGGAGAGGCCACTTCAGGTGGCCAGGGTGGAGAGGCCACTTCAGGTGGCCAGGGTGGAGAGGCCACTTCAGGTGGCCAGGGTGGAGACGCCACTTCAGGTGGCCAGGGTGGAGACGCCACTTCAGGTGGCCAGGGTGGAGACTGTCCCTCGGGTGGCTTATATCCCCCCCCCCAAAATTTTCTTGGGGGGAGTGACGGGTTCAGAGACAGGCTTGGGGGAACTGGACGGGACCAGCGGAGAAGGCACGGGAGGACTGGACGGGACCAGCGGAGAAGGCTCGGGAGGACTGGACGGGACCAGCGGAGAAGGCTCGGGAGGACTGGACGGGACCAGCGGAGAAGGCTCGGGAGGACTGGACGGGACCAGCGGAGAAGGCTCTGGCTCGGCAGGCGCGCGGGGAAGCTCCGGCTCGGCAGGCGTGCGGGGAAGCTCCGGCTCGGCAGGCGTGCGGGGAAGCTCTGGCTCGGCAGGCGTACAGGGAAGCTCAGGCTCGGCAGGGCTGCAGGGAAGCTCAGGCTCGGCAGGGCTGCAGGGAAGCTCAGGCTCGGCAGGGCTGCAGGGAAGCTCAGGCTCGGCAGGGCTGCAGGGAAGCTCAGGCTCGGCAGGGCTGCAGGGAAGCTCAGGCTCGGCAGGGCTGCAGGGAAGCTCAGGCTCGGCAGGGCTGCAGGGAAGCTCAGGCTCGGCAGGGCTGCAGGGAAGCTCAGGCTCGGCAGGGCTGCAGGGAAGCTCTGGCTCGGCAGGGCTGCAGGGAAGCTCAGGCTCGGCAGACATGCAGGGGAGCTCTGTGTCCCAGTCTATAAGCCAGTCTTCCTCTTTTAGCTCCACCAAAATTCCAACTGGCACGGTGGGCATGACGTGATGCATCGGCATGACGGTCTCGGCAGAACGAGACACTGGACACAGTGGAGAGACAGGAACAGAAGGGAGATCTGGGGTTACATCAACGGTGTAGGACGATCCACTCACCCACAGGATGTTGTCGATATATTCCCTAAGGGAACATGTGGTGGCAGTAGCTGGAAATTGCCCAAAGAGTGGATCGTCCAGACCCATCCAGAAGGAGTGCTTGAGGGCTGCCTCTTTCCAGGACACCTGATGGGCGAGGTGGAGGAATTCCTCGACGTAGGTCTCGATCGGATGGTGATTCTGGGAGAGGCTGAGGAGAAGGTCGGTGGAATCTTGAGGGTAGAGGAAGATGCCCATAATGCTGCTGTAACGGTCGGTTCTTCTGTTACGGGTGTGGTGCAGGTTGAAGGAGAGGCAGCAGTCAGCAGATCAAACTCAATAATCTTTACTCAATAAAACTTAACACAGGAATCCAGGAAACATTTACCACACCAAATACAAACGTACCATACACAAACGAGAACCGACAAGGAGTGAGGGAGAACACAGGGTTTACATACACAGAGAACAGATTAGGGAAACAAGGCACAGCTGGGGCAAATGAACTAGACACAGGTGAATAAACTAAACACTAACGAGGAGCGGGAAACTGGAAACAGGACTGAACCAAATACACAAAGAACGGGGGAAACACAGGACATACATGTAACATTATCCATCCATCGATCAGGCTTTTGATTTGTTCATCTCTCAATCACCATTGCATTGCATTATTTGCCCCCCACAAAATAAAAAAAATAACAACAGAGCTTTAATCATAAAACTAAGCCTTTAAATATCATCTTACTAAGACATATATTATTGGAAGATATAGAGTGATGACTGATATTCATATGCATTTTATGTAAGTTGTCTGTTATACTGTTATAAAGATCTTATTGATTTATATTACAAGCTCTCAGAATTTCATCTTACCCTTTGGCTATATAAATTATCTGCATCTGCACCAAAATAACTTATTTTTGCTCAGTTTGGGCCTCTGGATAAAACTGAGGTGTTTTTTCCCCTCTCAGATATGAGCTCCATATTCTCACTATATCAGACTATAGGAGCCTGATGCGTCACATATGATATTTAACAAAAAACACATGCATTTTTTTTTTTTTGTCTGCTTGCATGTTTTTTCCCTCAGGTGATTGTAGCATCCATCAGTTTCTTGGAGGCCATGTTGCTAACGTACCTCAGCTACAAGGTGAGCTTGTGCATATATTTGAAGTGTGAAAGTGTTCATTGAATGTTGATTGATTTGATATCTAGTTTTACTGTCACAGACGTGAATATCTAGTTTCTGCATTTTGCTTTGGCACAGCAGTATAAAGACACGGATGTTCAAAATAGATCATACATGTGTTTTTCCAGGGTAATATATGGGAGCAGATATTTCAGGTGTCTTTCTTGTTGGAGATGCTAAATACTGTCCCCTTCATCATAACGGTAAGATGCATCTTCAGAACTAAATCCCAAACTCCTCACCACAGCTGATAATGTGACCTGACCTCTTTCTGTGTGTCAGATCTTCTGGCCTCCACTCAGAAACCTGTTTATCCCAGTGTTCCTCAACTGCTGGCTGGCCAAGTGTGCTCTGGAGAGCATGATAGTGAGTGTTAACCATTCCCAGATAAACCCACACCAGTGTCTGTTCAATGCTGTATGGAAACCAGGCGATGTGTGTGTGTGTGTATTACAGAATGATCTGCACAGAGCGATTCAGAGAACACACTCGGCCATGTTCAACCAGGTTCTCATCCTCATCTGCACTCTCTTATGTCTCGTTTTCACCGGGTAAGAATCACTTTATTCTGATTTAGGGCTGGGCAATATATCCAAAAATGTATATTGTGATTCGTGATATTTACAAAAATTTTGGTTGATAACTATGTAAATGAATATACGCATTTTTATAGAAAAATACTTTTATATTTTATATTATATTTTGCTATATCTTTATTAATACAATGTTAGCTTATTAAGAGCTGTGTAAATTGAAATGTATCGAAAACTGTGGTAATTAAAAGCTATTTAATTCTGCTTACCTTCATTTTTAAAATCCAGACAAGAAATGAAGCTTCTCTAAAAAAAATTTAAAAAGCATTTGCAAACCTCTCATTTCAAAACCTTTTTTCCAAGTCAAGATGGTTAATTTATTGATAAGATTTTTTATTATTATTGTATTTAATTAATTTAATTTTTTATTATTAGTTGAATTATTTTTATTAAAAATGTAGTTTTTATTTACTCTCTTTTAAAAGATTGAAAAGATTGTTTTATTGTTTTTTTTTTCAATTGTATTTGTAAAACTTTTTATTAATAATTTTTTTTTTTTTTTTTTTTTTAAGAATGATCATGTTTATAAATTACTTTGTCATATATCATTTTTTTGTCAAGATTTTTAAATTATGTTTGTTTAATTTATTATTTTTTATTACATTTTCTTATAAAAATGTAAGTTATATTTACAAAATAAATATTTTGAGAATTGATTTACTTTATATCTAGCAACATCTAGTAACATCTAGTTATATCTAGTAACTAAGGAGGGCAGGGCTTAACAACGACCAGCCACTCTCTTGCATGCATCTTGCACGACCTCAATATAAACGATATTTAATTTTCTATCAATTTCATTGCTTCACCTCTGCAGTGGCTCTTTCTTCTTCTCTATCTCTCATCACCCTCACTAAAGTCTTTGTGTCTCTTTCAGCACATGTGGTATCCAGCATTTAGAGCGTGCTGGTAAGAAGAGTCTGTCTCTCTTTAAAGCTTTGTATTTTTGCATCGTGACCTTCTCTACGGTGGGCTTCGGCGATGTGACGCCACAGATTTGGCCGTCTCAGCTGCTGGTGGTGGTGATGATCTGTGTGGCCCTGGTGGTGCTGCCTCTACAGGTCAGACCACTCAAATACTGACTCTGAACACAGCCGAGGACCTTTCCAAGTATTTAATTCATCGTCTGTCTGTTTCTCCTCTTCTCTGGGTGTAGTTTGAAGAGTTGATCTATCTGTGGATGGAAAGGCAGAAATCTGGGGGAAACTACAGCAGACATCGGGCTCAGACCGAGAGACATGTGGTCTTATGTGTCAGCACTCTCAAAATCGACCTGCTTATGGACTTTCTCAACGAATTCTACGCACACCCACACACACAGGTGTGTATTCTGTCTGTCTATGGGTGTTTAATAGGTTTAGAACGTCTGTCCATTTTGTTCTAGTATGATGACATGTTGTGTTTGTGCATGTTTAGGATTATTACGTGGTCATCTTGTGTCCATGTGAGGTGGATGTCCAGGTGAGGAGGATTTTGCAGATTCCTCTGTGGTCACAGAGAGTCATCTACCTTCAAGGCTCAGCCCTCAAAAACCAGGATTTACTGAGAGCCAAGTGAGTGACAGCCTTATTGACCAATCACAGCATCTGCTCATGCATAGGCGGATTTGTTTTTCATAAGGCTGCAACAACTAATGAACAAAATGCATTTAAAAACGGCAAGTGCTGGATAATAGTTTATTCTACTCCCTTATATTGTAACTTGTATTTTAAGCCACATTTATACCACATTTTTGTTTTATACAGCACAGTTTGCACATTGTTTGAAAGCTAGCATTGGACAAGATTTGGAACAACAACAAATGTAGCTTCTGTGATTGGTCTGCTTTGTTAATTCCCCTCTTTGATTGGTCGCTTTTGTTCTGTAGGATGGACGATGCGGAAGCATGTTTCATTCTTAGCAGCAGGAATGAAGCTGATCGCATGGCGGCAGTGAGTGTTCTTTTTATTTTATCATTCCCATGTATCGATAAAGGTAGACGCATCAATATTTACCAGATAAAAAATATTTCTAATCATCACCTGGAATACCTAGTAATTTATCTGTAATTTATCTGTCAGTTATTGACTAGTTTTTTCTATAATATCTAATACCAATTATCATAAAGCAACCCAAAAGCAGATTTAACCCAACAAAACCCAACAAAAACAGAAGAAAAGGAAGAAAGAAATATCTTTTCTTGTAAAATGTGTGGTCAGTACCGCTGCTCCCTATACAGAGTACACGCGATTGCGAATTGGAAAGTGAAAGTAAAAAGCCAGCATGCATTTAAAAGCGATTTCAATACCCTGCATATCGATGCCCTCAAATTATATACAATATAATTATCCAACTAAAAAATTGCAAGAGAATGCAAAAGTATTGACATATATTTTTTCCTCCCATCTCATATTTTTTCCATCAACATGTCCCTTTAGGGGCTCCGTAGAATGTGTCATTTCCTTTCCGAACATAGTATTCTGCTTCAAGCACATCCCTAAAGACTAGTATCGATTTATTGACAGGATCACCAGACCATTCTGAGGGCCTGGGCTGTAAAAGACTTCGCTCCAAACTGCCCTCTTTTCGTCCAGATTCTTAAGCCTGAAAACAAGTTCCATGTTAAATTTGCAGGTACTAATTAGGCTCTTTTCACTTCCTTTAGTTCACATTCTTCTTCTGGAATTTTGTTGCCCTTAGACGACTCATTTTTGTAACCCACGGTCATCTTGCCTCTGAGCAGCATGTCCGTTTCTTTCCACAGATCACGTTGTGTGTGAAGAAGAGTTTAAATATGCCATGCTGGCTCTGAATTGTCTGTGTCCGGCCACCTCTACGCTGATCACGTTACTGGTCCACACATCTCGCGGACAGTGAGTCGCAACTCTCTTAGCTTCTTTAAAGGTGAAGTGTGTTATTTGTGTGCTTCTAGTGCCACCACATGGAAATCAGAAATATTGACTGTTTTCAAACAGGTTTCCTCAACATTCCTCTTGTCATTATCATGTTTTTTCAACAATGTATGTGGTAATGCCATGTTTTTTGGACACTATCATGATACACTACTGTTCAAAGGTTTGGGGTTCTATTATTCAATACTATAATACTATTATTCAGCATGGATGCATTAAATTGTTCAAAAGTGACAGTAAATACATTTATAATGTTACAAAATATTTCTATTGCAAATAAATGTTTTTTTTAATGTAAAAATGTATCACGGTTTTCACAAAAATATGACACAACTGTCTTCAACATTGATGATAATGCTAAATGTTTCTTGAGCATCAAAACAGCATATTAGAATGATTTCTGAAGGATCATGTGACACTGAAGACTGGAGTGATGATGTTGAAAATTCAGCTTTTGCATCACAAGAATTAATTACATTTTACTATATATTCACATAGAAAACAGTTCTTTTAATTTTCACAATAATTCTGTTTTTTTTATCAAATTAATGCAGCCTTGGTAAGCAGAAGAGACTTTCAAAAATATTAAAACCTCTTACCAACCCCAAAGTTTTGAACAGTAGTGCAATAATAATCTTTAAAGTCCCCGTGTAGTCAATAATTTTATCCCTTGAAACTCATCTTTGATCACCAAAATTACACATTTAAATGTTTTTTCCTCTAAAAAAATCTTCATGCCTTAAAATAGCTCTACACCCTTGCCTCATTTAGTATACGCGGTTCTATTAATATGCAAATGAGCCCTGCCTCCACTCACTCACTCAGCTCAGAGATCCACTCGTTGACGATCACACGTTTACCTGATTGGTAGTTTGGGACGTCAGAAACACCAGTGATTTCAAACCGTGTTTTTGAGACTGTCTTTGGTTCACTGCAGTTTTAAGGAGAAAATACTCAGCAATGG
Organism: Rhinichthys klamathensis goyatoka; assembly: GCF_029890125.1. NCBI lineage: Eukaryota > Metazoa > Chordata > Actinopteri > Cypriniformes > Leuciscidae > Rhinichthys > Rhinichthys klamathensis. The sequence continues at coordinate 9,409 of NW_026607448.1, forward strand.
TGTTGACTTGTGAATTTGTACATGGTTTGTCTAAAAGCATATTCAAAACACCACATAGACAAATAAACAACATTAAAAGCTTGATTTTCAACACAGGCGGACTTTATGTAATTCGTTTCATCACCACTATGCTTTTTCATGCACAACACAAAGCATTTAATCCCATGTAGTTCTAATAAACTTGTTCCTGCAATTAGTATATCTTATTTTAAGTTTGGTATAGTGAACTGATGAATGAAAATATTATAATGACATGTTAATGTCCTTTTAGAGAGGGGCAGCAGTCTCCGGAGCAGTGGCAGAGGATGTACGGCCGTTGTTCTGGTAATGAGGTGTATCATATCCGCCTGGCTGACAGTATGTTCTTCAGAGAGTACAACAGCAAAAGCTTTACCTACGCGGCCTTTCACGCTCACAAAAAGTAGGTTTACACACTATTTAAAAGATATAAAATGTGTTGAAAACTTGTTATGCCAGGCTGTTTATTTGTAGGTACGGTGTGTGTATGATTGGCGTGAAGAGAGAAGATAACAAAAGCATCTTGTTGAATCCTGGACCACGGCACATTATGTCTGCCAGCGACACCTGTTACTACATCAACATCACGAAGGAGGAAAACTCTGCCTTCATCTTCAGACAGGAAGAAGATCAGGGAAAGGGGAGGGGCCACTGTGACATTTTAAACAGCCCGTCTGGCCTACCTGTTCATAGTATCATTGCTAGCATGGGTGAGCGAGAATGCATAGAAAAAGATAAGGCAGTTGTCAGAGGGTCTGTTTATGAATATTTGATTGTTTTCAGGAACGGTTGCCATGGATTTCCAGAACACCAGTCCCCCCGAGAGTGGCGTCAAACTGGCCCTGCCCCCAGAGAACGAACAAGGAAGTCGGCGCCCAAGCATAGCGCCTGTTCTGGAGATCGCTGACTCCGCCTCCTTACTGCAATGTGATCTGCTCAGTGACCAATCAGAGGATGAGGCGGGGCATTCAGATGAAGATGTAACAGCTAATGAGTGAGTTAAAGGTGCAGTAAGCGATTTCTGAGAAACGCTGTTGATGTTTGAAATCACCACATCAAACACGCCCCTACATAAAAGGATCACACCCCTATCTTGATAATTATTTTGTAATCATGTTGATATATAATCACAGAATTTTTGACCAGATTTTGCAGCCATACAAACAAACACTGCAAATTCATGTTCGCAACCATAATTTCTATCTGAAAAACTGCAATTAGCTTTTTTCCCCAAATCGTGCAGCCCTATATGAGAGCATGTGCGCATTCATAAATTTCTCCTTTTGTCAAAATTTTTTTTTTTTGTGGAAAAAAATCATGCAGGTATCAAACGAAATAAAAGTAAATGTGAATTTTTATGACTTTACTATGAACAAACCCTGTTATGGTGCATTTTAATGTTATTTTCCTCAGATTTGTGAAAGGATACCCTCCAAATTCTCCATACATTGGGAGCTCCCCGACCCTTTGCCATCTCCTGTCCCAGAAAGCCCCGTTCTGCTGTTTACGGCTTGACCAGGTGAGCAGCAGCCTCCACATGGTACGAATCTCTCCCAAATGTTTTATTTGCGCAATATGCATTACATTGGACCACGTAAGCATGTCATATTTGTCTCACATTTTCTGTCGTAGGGCTGTGAGCATGTTGCTTTTGAAGATGCTAAAGCGTATGGCTTCAGAAACAAACTAATCATCGTTTCCGCTGAGACGGCTGGAAACGGCCTTTACAACTTCATAGTGCCTTTAAGAGCCTATTACAGACCCAGAAGGGAACTGAACCCTGTAGTCCTGCTGTTAGACAACCCGTAAGCACATACACACACAGACCAACACATACTCATTCACCTCGTGTGTTTCATTAGCCTTATGAATGTTTTATCTACTTCCTGCAGACCCGATGACCACTTCCTTGAGGCCATATCCTGCTTCCCAATGGTGTATTATATGGGTGGCACCATTGACAAGTATAGTTAGATAAAAAATCTTCTCTTTCGTTAGGACTGCATGATTTGTGATCACAAAATGTGATTTTTCTAATAAACACTGCGAGTACAATTTAAAACGTGTTCAATAAAAACAAACTCCCGGTTTGCTGTGCGTTTTTGTAGGGCTATGCAATTTGACCAAAAATTGTATATATATAAATATGACTATAAAATAATACAAATAATTATTATCATTATTGTTTGTAAAGCATTTCATATTGCATTGCATTGGGATTTTTATATTTATATTGCATTATTATATTATTTATATTGCATTAGGATTTTTATATTATTTACATTTTTATATTGCATTGCATTTGGATTTTTATATTATTTATATTGCATTGCATTGGGATTTTTATATTGCGTTGCGTTTAATTAGTGAAAATTATTAGCTATTATTACTATAACTAAATAAAATATGAAACAAAAATAATAAATATTACTATTCACTGAAATAAAAAATGAGTGTTGAAGAAAAATAAAATTTTCAGCACGTATATTTCTGTAATTAAATCAAAGCCTTTTGATTTATACCTATCAATCATGCAGCCGTATCTTTGATAGACAATTCAAATATATCTAGAATGATGTTGATGAACTGATTGGATGTTTGTGTGATTGACAGTTTGGACAGCCTATTGCAGTGTGGCGTTCTGTATGCTGATAATCTAGTGGTGGTGGACAAAGAAAGCACTATGAGTGCAGAGGAAGACTATATGGCTGACGCTAAAACCATCGTCAATGTGCAGACCATGTTCAGGTGAGACTAGATCCGCTGACCTGCAGTCTGTGAATACAAACTGACATCATTTGCATAACATATCATTCCTGTTGCTCAAACAGTAGAGCCAAAGCATCACCAAAGTCATGGGTTCGATTCCCATGGAATTACTAAAATGTTTACCTTGAATGCAATTCAAGTCGCTTTGGATAAAAGCATAAATGTAAATAATCTCATAATAGTCTCTTTTTCTCTCTGTGTGTCTCTTCAGGCTGTTTCCAAGTCTCAGTATAATCACAGAACTGACTCACCCGTCCAACATGAGATTCATGCAGTTCAGAGCGAAGGACTGTTACTCCCTCGCC
>NW_026607448.1:20000-42065 GCF_029890125.1 Rhinichthys klamathensis goyatoka
GTCGTAAAGCTAACTGAACAGAATAAATCTTATATGGTTCAAAGGACAAAATTCAGAAATGTTCAGGTACTTTTTTTGGGCTACTGTATACTGTATACTACTGTGATATAAAATTGTTCATACTGTCATACAAGATTTTGCTCATAGCAAACTGTATTTATTACACACTTCTCTTTTTTTAGATCTTTATCAGATTTATTTAACCCAATAAGGCCTACTGTCTCATATTTGATATGTGAATTTCTAAGGGCTCAACATGATCACATTTGCTGATAAAACCTGTTGCACACAATCCACTACATGCCTTCTGTCGTCTGATTGATTGTTCGTACTTTTTTTTAGCAAGTAAAAGGTCCTTTTTTAAATGATTTTTATAAAGCAAACATAAGCATACATTTTATATTGTTAGTAATATTACAAGATGAACATTTACTGGATTGAAGCAATTTTTTTTTAGAATTTGAGTCTCAAATATGATCCATCAGGCTTTTGAGGAAGGTTTATTTCTTCATCTCTCATTCATCATTGTATTGCATTGCATTATATATTATATTCAAACAGAGCTTTGATCATAAAACTAAGCATTTAAATATCATCTTACTAAGACATTATTGGGAGATATAGAGTTACAACTTATATTTATGTGCATTTTATGTAAGTAGTCAGTAATACTGTTATAAAGATCTCTGTGATTTACATTACAAGCTATCAGAATTAAATCTTATTTAAATATCAGCATCTGCACCAAACTGCATTTTTTTTTGCTGTTTTTTCCTCCTCGAGTTTGAACTTCAGATTCTCACTAAATCAGACGATATGAGAGCCATAAAAGCCTGGTGTATCAAATATGATATTCAACAAAAAAACGCATATGCAAACTTTTATATTGTTTTAAATATTTTGTCTAAAGGGTCAATAAACTGATCCATTTAAAAAAAAAAGATTTTTTATGTCAGGCTTTACAGGGTTAAGACATTATTTGGTCCCTTTTTTGTCCCTTTTTTTCTAGAGGAGACCACCCAAAAGTCCCTAAAACGTAGGGTGTTCCAGGTTTTACTATTTTTATGGGGACATTTGGTCATATTTATTGTGTGTTTGTGTGTGTGTGTCAGGTTTAAGCAACATTTGGCCCTCATAAAGACAGCAAATCCTGATCCACACACAAGCTTTTTCTTATACATATGCATACACACAAACATGTCAGTGCCCAAGAGTCACATTATCAAACATGCCAGTGCCCAAGAGTCACATTTTCAGAGTAAAACCCCAAACATGAATCACTCAAAGTGCTCATTGTTTTCTGCAGGTTCCTGATCCGTCCGGATCCACTGGCTCATGTTCCCGAAGCACCGCCCGTACAGAACCGACGGTGCCGGTCCACAACTAACACACCAGAACTCAACAAGGTTTAACCGGTCAGAACTCAGCACCAGAACTAGATCATATACAAAGCCTTGATATAACTGGACTATAAAGACTTTCCTTCCTATATTATAGTTTCCTATAAAGGCTCATACGAGCTCTTGCTTAGATTCATCAGCGATATTATGATCTGAACACTGCATATAATTCAAAAGAAGAGCTTTGAACTGTGCGTGTAGTCATTTGTGAAATATTTTGTGGTGAAGTTAAACTTAATGTTCCTTCAAAGAAGAGTGTCATTCATCCGGGATTGTTGTCCTGATCTGTGCAGTACCACATGTGACCCGTAGGGGAAACACAGAGATCATATGGATGAAAAAGCATCCTGTTGTAGATCAGACCGACAGTAGAGGGCGGTGATGACTGATGCAGGTCAAACTTACCTGTTATTGGGAAAATCAGGTTTTTGCTGTTTTAATACATTTTGTTTGTGCTTTTGTTTCATATTTGTTTATTGCCTTGCAGTGTTTTGCATTCAGATGATCACAGATAGACTTCTAAATGTATGTCTGAATGTCATTGCATTAGATAAGAAAATTTCAAACCAAGTAGCATTTATTTTAAAGAAAGATGCATCTGTGTGAACTTGAGGAGCACATGCACTTAAAATCACCAGTTGATTCAAAATTATGAAGAAAATATGTTAGAAGAACTTTGAGAGAACGTTTCCATGAAGTTATGAAAGCAGTATTTCTGAATGTTCTCGTTTTTTTCTTGGTTATTCAAACGTTAAGGAAACATTCCATTTGATCCTTTTGCAAACGTTATGGGATGTTACTTTTGAATGTTCTCTGAAACATAGTAACATTTAAAAAGGTGTTTCGGGTAAAAATGTCCCATGAGCGACGTTCCATAAAGGCCAGATAACTTTGAATGAAAGTTATATTAATTATACTGGAAGAATGTTTGTTCATAATGTTGAGAGAACCTTGCCTGAACATTAGCTGAAGTTCTGAGAATGTTCCCTGTTAGACTTAAGTGTCCATCTTTCGGGGTCACTGTATCGGGTATTACCTCCATTATTATTGCTGTGCACATTTGGTTAGTTTTAGTCGTCTACTTACCAGTAATAATGAAATGTGCAATGTGTTGATATTGTAATTATAATGTACATTGTAGTTACATAGAACGTAATTTGTACGTCAGATATTTTTGTGATTTTGGTGCATTTTGAAATTAAAGTATTTAATGCATATGCTATGTTGGCCGTGTGTGTGTGTGTGTGTGTGTACATTTAATAGTATAAGAACAATAATGTGAGGTGTGTCCATTTGGAAAAACAACACATGATCATAAGAGAGTGGGAATAAGAGCAAGTGCCAGCAGTGTGGGGTACAAACACACACACACACACACACACACACACACACTGCTGAGTGAGGCAGTTTCGGTCGACAGGTCTGAGCAAGAGGGTGAGACAGGGAGGCGTGTGAACAGCAAGGTGTGTGTGAGGAAAAATTTGTGGAAAAGTGTGTGTGCTTGTTTGTTTAAGAGTGATGAATTATTGGAATTGAGTGGGAAAATTTTATTATCAGTCCAATAATCTCTCTCTCTCTCTCTCTCTCTCTCTCTCTCTCTGTGTGTGTGTGTGTGTGTGTGTGTGTGTGTGTGTGTGTATAGGGGATTCTTCAGGTAGAGGAGCTCAGTTTGCCCCTAGTTTGAGTTTAAAGGGGAAAAAAGAAATACATTTTTGTTTTAAAGGACAGACTACAATAGAGTAGAATTGATTATTTTGTTTAGTTAATCTGAGTGTTACAGATAAACATTTGCCAAAATTTCTACTTCTCTTCTACAGTTAATTTTTATTTTCAAAACTTAAAATTTTCTATATTGCAAGTAAATGCTATTCTGAAAATAAATGTTGAGTAAATACAACCAAAACTTTATTATACCAAACTCCACAAACAGATTTTTATAGCAGGACGTGTGAACAACATTGTAACAAATTACCTTCATAATTTATAGCTTACAGAACTGTCATTGTTTAAGTCAGAAGTGTTCCTAAACAGAGGCAAATCAAGGTGCATTCAATATAAAAAACTCTTTTTTAAGGAGGTTTTTCTCTCTGTTTCAAGTGTTTTTTTAGCCTCAGTTTTCCCACTTTAAACTCTGCCTGCAAACGGCGCAGAAAAAGATCCCCTTAAGCTACGAGCAATTCCATAAACCCTTAATTCCTTAATTAAACACCAAACAAACAGTGACTAATAATGAACAAAACATGGTGTCAGATGAGTGCACTTCATGTCATGTTTTATTGTTCTTCCTCCAGCTCTCCGATGTTAATCTCTTCATCCTGTGGAGGTGTTTTCTGATCGTACCGTGTCATTACCTCGAGTGTGACGGCCTCAGGCCCAAACCTGCACCCATCCTGAGAGATCACCCGAGGCTGCGCTCTTTAGCATCACCGTTCACACCCACAAACACACCCAGAGCCTTTAACTGTGCCGTTTCACACCGCCTGTCCGCATGCAATGCAGACATGTGTGCACACGTGTGCAGGTGCATGCAAACACGCACATGCACATGGCAAACAAATGGACGTGTATGAGAAGGATGTGCACATGAACATGGGCAGTGTAGGATTGCAGTGTGTGTGTGTGTGAACGAGAGGGAGGGCAGACGTCACATCTGTCACAGTGTCCCATGAGACTTCAGACCTTGAGAACCAGCTTCTCCCCAACAAACACACACACACATGCACTCCTCCTCCAAAGAGCAAAAGGTCAGTGTCACTGCCTGAATTTTCTGCGGGCAAACATTTTTAGTGACTTCTAAACTGACCCAGGCAAAAGTTGGAGTCAATAAGATTGTTTGTTTTGAAAGAAATTAATACTTTTATTCAGCAAGGACGCATTAAATTGATCAAAAGTGACAGAAAAGCCATTTATAATTCATAAGGTTATTTCTGTTTCAAATAAATGCTATTCTGAAAAAATATTATCATGGTTTCCACAAAAAAATATGAAGCAGCTCAGCTGTTTTCAACATTCATAATAATCAGAAAGGTTTCTTAAGCAGCACATTTGAAATCAGCATTGAATGATTTCTGAAGGATCATGTGACACGTACTGAAGAGTAACGATGCTGAAAATGATTTGATCACAGGAATAAATGACATTTTAACTTATTGAAACACAAAACGGTTATTTTAAATTGCAATAATACGTCACAATATTACTGTATTTTTTATCAAATTAATGCAATCCTGATGAGCATAAGAGACTTCTTTCTAAAATGATTATTAGAACAACAGATATAACCGAAATCTTCAAGTAGAACTCAACTAGTTTAGTCAAATCATGTTTAATGTGGTTTAGCTGAAAATCCTCATGATGATGTTGTTTAGTTCCCTGGATCTGAACCGCGCGCTCCCGTCTTTTAACCTCCGGATTCCAGTGTGTGTGTGTGTGTGTGTGTGTGTGTGTGTCGAGGGGTTGTAGTGTCAGGTTCAGAGGACTGTCCGCTCGCACGGCCTTTAACCATTAAACACATTAGCATTTAGCGTCGTTAGCATTTCACTACAACAGCTGTCTGAGTGGTCCTAAAGCAGGCTTGCTGTCTCTCACACACACATGTGAAATGTAAATACACACATAAACAACTCACACACACATGCGGGATTAAATTTATCCAGAAGGACAGCGCAGCACACATTCACTCATCACATATAACACTATTTATACTCACATTTTCCTATACGAAAGTCAGATAACAACGATTCTATATGAATCTGAGCTGTGTATTTTTATTTCTCCAAAGTATTTTTCTTAGAGAAATTTTTTAGACAAAATGTCTATAGCCTACCAGTCAAAAGTTTGGAATAAATAATATTTTTTAAATGTTTCTGCTCATCAAGGCTTATTTAATTGATCATGAATGCAGTAAAAACAGTAATATTGTGAAATAAAATTCAATAAAGCTGAATTTTCAGCATCATTGCTCCAGTCTTCAGTGTCACATGATCCTTCAGAAATCATTCTAATATGATGATTTGCTGCTCAAGAAACATTTGATTATTGTCAATGTTGAAAACAGTTGAGTTGATAAATATTTTTGTGGAAACCATGATAAATATAAATTTTATAACATTATAAATGTCTTTACTTTTGATCAATTTAGCTGAATAAGCATTCTTTTTTTAAATAAATATTTTACAGGGTTATTACTAAAAGTATTAAAAACATTTATTTTAATTGAAAAAAGCTGTAAAAATAGAAAATAAAATAAAAGGATGAAAAAACGATAAAGAGCCATGGGGTCGAAACTTCACCTGTGGTGAGAATAAATATAAATATTTATATAAATATAAACTTAAATACTAAAATTATTAACTAGAAATACATAAAAAATAAAACTTACTAAAAATGGAAAAAAAAATGACAAAAAAAATCTAATTACTAAAAAAATTACTAAAATGAACATGAAAAACTAATTCAAAATATTAATAAAAGCTCAAATAGCACTGAAACTTATACTGAGTGCAAACTTTTGAACTGTACTGTACATATAATATTTGAATATTATAGATTTGACCAGACAGATCAACACATAAATATACACAGACACACTCACACTTGCCTGATGCATCTACTTAGAAAATGATGTATGAACACACAACCCCTGCTGTGCCTCTGAGTGAGTGAGAGTAAAATCTTCTTCTCATTGATGGGCTCAAAGTGAAATGTTAGATGATCGACACACTCCTGGCAGAGACACACATCCGCTCTGAGCGTGAGAAAGAGAGAGTAAAGCGAGATGGCAGAGGATCGAGTGAGAGCGAGGTCAAGGAGACAGCGAGTGCTATGAGCAGAATGCTGTGAGATATTTTGGAGGATGCTGAGCGCAGGAGTTGCGTTTGTCTCAAGGACACTGTCTAAATGGTGAGCAGCTTAAACCCTTCAACAAGAGCACAGACAGAGACGGCTCATGCCAAATGCTGTACAACCTCCACAAGACGCTGGCAAGAACACAGAACACGCGCTCGACAAGTCAACCAAAGCCCCGGGAGTGTTTAAGGAGTCTGTTTTTGGAAAGCGAGAGGACCAACCCCAGGGCGAGGTCTGGACACCAGTTGTCGGAGACTTAGAGAAAATGATACAGCGAACAGCTGAGAAACAAAACCCTCACACACACACAAACACATCAGCAATAGACAAACATACCAAATGAGAAGGGAAGAGATAGTACACACTACACACAAAAATCAAAATAAGAATTACTTTATTTAAATAAAACATAGATGAGACGAGATGCAATGAGAATAGAAAAGATGAGAGATGAAAAAAGAAAGACAGAAAAGGCGAGACAGTGAGAAGAGGTTTTATATACAGTATAGGCCTACACGAGAAATGCTGGGTTTTTTTATTTAAAAAAAAAACAGTATCATGGTTTCCACAAAAATATTAAGCAGCATGATAATAATCAGAAATGTTTCTTGCAGCAAAACATGATTTAGATTTGAACACAGGAATAATTTACATTTTACAATACATTCACATTTAAAACTGTTTTTAATTGTAATAATATTTTACAACATTACTGTTTTTACTGTATTTTTGAATCATAATGCAGTCAAAACATTTTTAAAATCTTACCATCCCCAAAATTTGTGTGCACACACACACACACACACACACACACATATATATATATATATATATATATATATATATATATATATATATATATATATATATATATATATATATATATACATTTAAAACACACTATTCTTTACCAATAAAACATAATAAATAATTCTGTTAACCCTAATTTGGCAATCATTTTTTTTTTAAAGTTATCAATTCTATTCTGAATGTTTATGCAATCCATCTGCAGTATTTTAATTTTTCAGAAGAAAAAAAAACACAATTCAACAAACTAAATGTTGTGTTTCTTGAAACCATATAAAAGTTCATTCAGAGACAAGACCAGACCAGACTCGAAAAGATGTGAATCTTTTAACACTGAAATGAGAAACGGATCTGTGAGACATTGAGATGTTGTTGGTGGCACTGCAGCAAGTGAAATATGAGATCTTTATACACACACACACAAACAAACACACACACATGAATACACAGAGAAGATTATCAGATGATTTCAGCTTTGGTAAACATGAGTGCACTTAAAATAACAACTTATTGTGTCTGTTTTTTCAGGTTTGTCTTTACTTAAATGTGACCTAAATGTGTTCCAAAGTAGTCGAGTTCTTATTAAGGTTTTAAAAGAAAGTTAAAATGATGATTGAAGTTATCATGAGCGAGAGACTATAAATATATTTAGGAAGTCAGCAGCAGATTTTACAGTCACTCATTTGTGGGTTTAGATCCCTGTTCGGTGTGAATTGGGCCTGTTTCCTGCCATGAAGCGGGAAGTGTCTTTCTCACCAGCACACAACTGTGTGTGTCTGTGTGTGTGTGTGTGTGTGTCTGCAGCCAGATCTCTCTTAAATCCTGATATACTGTCCCTATATGTGTTTACACACACACACACACACACACAAGCGTGCTGTAGGGTAAAGAGTACAGGCATGCTCAGCTCAGATTTGAGATTTCTCCAATGGGGGTTGTGTCTTTCATCAGCTTTACAAATGCAAATAAAGCTTTATTATTCAAACTCTGGGAGGGGGAGGGATGGCCCAGATGCATCAGGACGGCATGCGAGGACTCGTTCACAGTGTGTAGTGTGAAATTCGTCAGGTGATTACAGTACTTCACTCGTTCAGGATCTAGTAGGTGACAGACGGTGTTTAAACTCAGTCACACTCACTGTCCGCCTCTCTTTGATCATGACTGGACCCGGTGCTGGTTAACCCGAGTTACTCTGGTCAACTGCATGGCCATGTTGTTTTGTTCAAATAATTTGATCTGGTTAACTCGCCATCTCCGTATACAACAAGTTACCTTTTAAACTGCACTGTAATATAAACTCCACTGTAATACAAATTAAGAAATTCAAAGTTTTAGTTAGCAGAACTGGCAGATGTTTTATTTTGTACTCATGCATTTTAATTACTCTTAACTTGAAATATTTGTGTAAGCTTATTCATACATTTAATTTAAAATTATGTAATCTCAACTTAAATATTTTTAGTAGTGGAAACTTGGCCGGTTTTAACTACCTCGTTCAGTAAATGCTTACTTGCTAATTGGTAACAATGCCTTGATAGCCATAGCATTGCTGAATGACATTTACATTTAACATATATCCAAACTAAGCTCATGCTCCACTTGTCAACCCCAAAAAATGGCAAATAACAGAAACTCTTCTAGCATAGCAAAACATCAAATATCCAGTTTGACATTAATCTTGCACACAAAAAAACATGATATAACAATTTTAGCATTTACTCCCTTTTGAGTGTGGCAAAGCATGCTGGGAAATAGAAATCCTATTTTCAGTCCTATCCAATCCCAGCAGTTTCAGTTGTATTTAAGTTTGTCTAAATTAAAAGAATACAGTTCATAAAACTCAAACCATATTAAACAATTTAGATTACTCATATTGTGTCAGTTGTGAACTCAAAAGGAAAAGAAAGTTCTAAATACTCATAAAAGTTAATAAACTAATTTGTTTAATTTAAGTTTACCCTACTCAAACCAATTCATTATTTTGAGCATTAGGGTTTACAGTGAACGTTTTTTTGTTTTTGTTTTTTTGCTTAAAACAAGAGAAAGATAAACAAACAAAAAAATTTAAAGTAAATTGATTTAGCTTTAAGGTTGTTTACACATTTTTACTGGTAAACAAGACAAAAATGTAGTCTTGTTTTAAAAAACAGCACGATAACTTTCAGGTAAACATGCATGCAAACCTCAAACCTGTCCCTGTGAAATGTGTGTGTTCAAATGGAAAGGAAGGGAGTTTTAGGAACAGAGGAAAAAGGAAGTCCCGCTGTTCTCTAATCAAAGTAGGCTAAGTGCATTTTGGTGACTTTTTCAACCTTAAACTTTCCTCGAACACTTTGAGATTTGCATTTAGGAATCAAAATGAAACTTCAGTGGGCACGACGAAAGGTTATATGTCTCCTGAGCTCGTCAACAGTTATCTAACGTTCATCAGTTACAGTTTTGGCACACTCTCTTTCTTTCGCCCTCTCATTCAACTTTTTTTTTAATGCCCTGCGGTTGCAGATTCCACAATAAAACGGTTCCCACGGGCCGACACACACAGACATGCACACATATCGTGGGTGCTGTCAAACATTATGTGTCATTACTATGATTCCTCAGGCAATGAAACTACACATGCAGTTTCATGCCAAAAAAAAGAGGGAAGGCAAACAAACTTGTACATGAACAAAAACAATATGACAGAAATTGAATTAGTGCATTTATATGGATTGTAAATAGAAACATTAAAAGAGAAATGATAGCACTCAACGCTTATAAGATCATAAGTACAGCGTAGGTCAATTATAGGTCATACAAAGGGGAATTCTTCTGACATGATTGATCTTTACCTCTTATTGATCATTTTAGAGATGACTATTGAAGTGCCTAAGTGTGAGAGAAATAGATTATGACTATAAGAAACAGTGTGCCCACATTTACCAAAAAGTACTGCGGTGGTACCATGGTAAAGTGACTGTATCTGAGAAATGGAAAAACTATGATATTTGTATATACAGTATGTGCGTATGATATAAATGTGTGTGTGTGTGTGAACATGCAATCATTTAGAAGCCTACTTGTTTGAAGGTCTACGATCTTACTAAATTATTAAAGGCCCACTGAAGTGCCTTGAAACGTGCAGCATTATTCGATGTGTTGACGTAATTTTCAGGGCGGGACATATCGAACAGCTCCTCCCCTTTTTAAAAATAGCCAATCGCGTTTAGTTTATATCACAGCTCGGCCAGAGCCGTTGAGCTCGGGAAAGCTGCAGTTTTCTCATAATCTCTAACCGTTTCTCCTCCTTATCTCTTCCATATCGCTTCAAAATTCAGTGCAGAATTCAAATGGATCCGATATGTTTTGTGGTCTGCGTCGACTCGATCACCGGAGCCGCGGCGGTTCGCGTGACACTAACGTGAAACTTCATTCGCCCCCAATGGAAAGCATATTTACACTGTCTGAAATGTTCTCTATCCCTATAGTGCACTATGTGCCATGCATGTAGAAAACAGTAAATGTGTGAACAAGTGACCGATTTAAGCCGCAGCTTCAGCTTCTATTTACAATGAAGGGGGCGGAGCTTTAGATTCTAGAGAGCATTTGATTGGACAGAAAATCTGATGTGAGAGACTGAGTTTTTAATGCTTTTATCTTCTAAATGCGAATTTTGTCATTGTTTTGGTGCACACTATAGCTTATAGATAACAATAGTATCATAGGCAGTGATAACAGGCTAACATATACTCAAAGCCAAAAAAACTTCACTTTAAAATGTTCACATACATTTATATTAGATACTCCAAAAGTACTTTTAATGTCTTCAAAAACATACAAAACAAAATATGTTATTAAACATTCAAAACAAATGGTATAACCATATATCCAAAAAGCTAGTGTTACCATGGTACCATGTAAGGAAAATATAGTATTACATACTATTGCACAAGCACACATTCATGGCATTACCATACCATGTCCAAAAAACTCTTAGCTGGTGATACAAAAACATGTTCCTCCTTTAGAAATGGGCGACAAAGGACACACACTTTCAGCATTGGGTCTTGATTTGTTAATGAGGCCACCCCCCCTTTTCTATGGGTCTGAACTGGCGCCAACAGAAAGCAGTGATCCGCCCTAGTCCCTCCCCAATCCTCTAGACGGGATGGGACAGGAATAAACCTGCATATCCCACATTAATCCTGGGAAGAAAGTGTGAGAAAGTTTTTTTTTCTTCCCTCGCGGTGAAACTAAACTGTGCAGGGAGTGTTCACTCTCTTTTTTTCCCAGATGCACATTAATTTGAAGGTAATCTCTCTCTCTCTCTCTCTCAGTACCTGCGCGGATGGATAACGCTCGAGCGTGAGAAGTCGTTCAGATTCAGAAGAGCTCGCGACGTTCAGAGTCCCACGCGACAGTGACATCAGCGCACGCGCACGCTCACGCGCGCTACGAGCTGAGAATCAAGCAGAGTTCCCACGAGCAGCAGCGACAAGAGACGCTCTCGAGAGACTGGGATTTATTTATTATTAACACGTATATTTATTCAAACTCTTTTGCACTTTTTGGGAGATTTAAAGAAGACTTCAGGGGATCTATGAGAACTTCAGTAAGGATTTTACAGAAGTTGTAACGCCGAGGCGGAGTTATGAACCGTTTCTTGGTGAAATTAACGCTACTGACGGCAGCATCGCTCGCGACGGTGGCACAAGGTATCAAAGATCAATGCAACTCTAATAACTTTTTTAAATGATATGCATTTAGTCATATGACTCTGTTTGGATTCATTTGATATTTACAAACTGTTCTGTTTTGATTTGCTCGGAGATATTTCTGCAGAACTTGAGCTTTGAGCGTCACTTGTTGCACAGAATATTCTGATATTGTCTTTGATATTGATAAACACACGACTTTCACAACTCTTTCTTTCATTTCCATTATTTTTATGTCATTTATTGGCTGTTTTTGTTGCATGAAACCCCAAACCATCAATGAAAAAGACACAAACTACAAATATCAGCATATCAGTTGTGTAGCCTATAAAAACCATCATAGAATACAATAACATAGACTTTCAGAAAGTTATTAATAGCCCCTATGTATTACAACTCGCTCGCTCTTTCTTTCTAAAAGGGGTGTACCGGTATATTGATATTCAGGCCTATTGATTCTGTTGAATTCAAAGTGTAATTCAGTGAAATTATTTTATTTTAGTCTATTTGGGGTAAATTGGACCACTTTTTGACAGCCGCCTCAATGTGTCTAAAATCTCTCTTTTTAACTTGTTCATTCACTAATGTAGCCTAACTTTGGCGAATAGTTTATTTTCTTGTTATTATATGCAGATCACAGAGGCATATCTTCACGTTAAGGTTGAGTAACTTCAGAACTTTATGACAGTGTAAGTGCTTGATTTCTGAAGTTATTGTGGTTGTTTTTTAGTGTTCAGGATTTTTTTTTTGTCTGGTGTCCCTGATGTTGATTGAGTTGCATTGTGTGTGGAGTCTGGAGGAAAGCGATCTGTGAGTGAGTGAATGAATGAAGGGAGGAGGAGGGGGATGCTGTTGTTCTCGTGCGCTGGTAAACAATGGCTCGAGACAGTGTTTTATAGGCTCGTGCTGGACTCTGATTCCTTTTGTCCGCGCGGCGTGGGCTCTGCAGCTGTCGCGCGCGCCCCTAGACCCCCCTCTCTCCCTTTTTATTCTTCTTCTTCTTCTTCCTCCTCCTCTTCCTCCACACACACACACTCCACCAGGCCACGCTCCCGTAGAGGAACCGAGAGAAGACAGACAGGGAAATGACACAACTAGACAGAAGAGACAGGAAACGAAACAGACGCTTATTCATGTTAAATTCTTCACATTTCAAGCCTGAGGTAAACCAGTGAAGAAAGAGAGTGAAATTATGCTAACAAGAAGTTCTGTGGGGGTACTATGGTATTTAGTGGACCAATATTGTACCAATTGTATGGCAATTCCATGGTAGACTGGTCTATGTATATATTCACGTACCATGTTATTTACATGATACTTAAAAGATGACCCATTTCCATTGAAAATGTAAGGAATTATAAGGTTAGAATTACTGGAAAAATAGCCTATAATTTATTATTTTTTATTACTTAATGGGAATGGATAGTTCACCCAAAAATGACATTTCTGTCATCTACTCACCTGAACACAAGAGATGTTCTCAAGAATGTTGGTAACAAACCAGTTGATGGACCCCATTGACTTCCATAGTATTTTTTTTCTCCACACTGTGGAAGTCAACGGGGTCCGTCAACTGTTGGTTACCGACATTCTTGAAAATATCTTTTTTTTGTGTTCAACTGAAGAAACTCATACAGGTTTGGAACAACTTGAGGGGGTGAGTAAATGATGACAGAATTAACTTTTTTGGCTGAACTATCCCTTTAACTTCCATTACGTTTTATTATTTAATGTGATTAAATACTATTATTTAATATTTAATAACTCCTAGAAAATGTAGAAAAAACAAAGCTTAACTTTAAAATGAGGGAACTTTAAAAGGAGAATTAGTACTAGTGGTGTAATCTATAACAAGGACCAGTCTGAGAGTTTTGACTAAGAGCTTTGTCTCTAGACAGTCGTCAGCAATTAAAGACGGCCTGCAGGCAGCTGGTTTCATTCAACAAGTGCACAACTGCGGTCTATGGTGACTGGCTTCGATGTGCTGTTAATCCCTAAAGTGTGACGTTGCACGCTCCTGCTAAAAAATACACTTCCCTCCATCATTGGACACATTGGCTTATTAAACCATATTGAATGCTCAGTCAAAGTCAAATGTGCACATCCCAACACTGTCAGCTAAACTTAAACTAGTGTGAAGCTGATATATTAATACTGAAACCGGAAGTAGTGTATTTGGAGTTTAAACCCTTGTTAAAAGGCTGACTGCCACATGGAGAGGGAATTGTAGAGAATGTGGAGCTATTTCCAGGCTCAGTGTTAGATAACTGGATTTTTCAGGATCTCTTTAGATGAATAGTCAAGAACCATTCATCAAGATCCCCCCTCCCTTCCAGTCCCCCATCAAAGTCAGTTATTCACAATTCAACAAAAGGTCAGTGGCTCTCCATCGGGGCCACAAAACAAAGGGCTCCGGGCCCTTTATTGATGTCTGTAGGTGGCAAGGTTCTTTTGTAAGGAGTTAGCATGTGTGTTTGCATTGACAGGTGTGCTAGGGGTTGTACAGGTGGGTGGGTGAATGCAGGTTTGACCTGGTTTTCTACAGGTGATCTGTGATAGTTGATTGCTGGGATGCACTAACACATGTTTGTGTTTGTTCAGGGCAAAGATGCTCAGAATACTGTCAGAATGGAGGAATATGCGAGCTCAAGCCGAGCGGAGAAGCATCATGCAGGTACGTTACAAAAACCTTAAGCTGTACTCTTAATTGTCCAAGGATCTTTGGAGAACCCAAAATGGTCCTTCTATTGCATCGTTGGGAAAACCCTCTTTTGGAACTGTTATTTTTAAGAGTTTAGGAAATTTAAGTTCCACAGAAAGTTTTATTCTCTAGTTCTGTGGAAAACCATTTATTCTTTGGTGCTAGAATCCAAAACACGGATCTGAAAAACTTTTCCAATGAACCATATTATAGCAACTCTATATGCCCCAGTTCTATGTTGAACATTATTTGAAAGAGTGTAACATGCATAATATTGAGTTGTAAATAAAACAATGTTTTACAGGAAGATTCTCTATATCTACTTAAATTTCCCATTTTACTCAATGTGTTACTAACAGCAAGTAGCACATTTTATTCAATGTGTTACTTGCTGTTAGTTTGTAATAATTTTTTCAGTTTGCCCAGTAAAATGGTTGTAAAAGACCATGTTTTTAAAGAAAAGTGTGTGTGTGTATACCTGTGTATTTGTTTGTAAGCTGTGATCTACCATGTTGAGATTCCATCTGTAGGACCAAACCCTTCTTAGCAACCAGACAAAGCTCTCAGCATCTTTCGAGTGTGTGCGCATGTGTGAACATGCACGCGGCCATAGTCATTTGGTTTCAAACTTGGATAAAAGACCCCCCTACCAACCCCCCAGTAGTCCGTTGGTGCCCTGCTGCAGTGGGACGCTGCTTCTGTCAATGTCTATTCATGCCATTCAGCCCAACAGCTGGCCCTCACCTCCTATTGTCTCACACACACACTTAGCAACCATGGAATAAAACTTGCATCTGTTCTTATAGGATGCATACACTAAGATGTTTCCATAAAAATCAGATTTTGTTGTTTATTTCAGTCTTTTTTGCTTTTATCTGTTTTCCTACACTCTCGGGAGGCTCGCTGTATGTGTGTGAATGGTGTCTTTTTTGGAGGGCAGATGGCGGAGGGGGTAATAAGATTGCAGGAGCTCATGAGAATGGCCTCAGTGTGTGTGTGTGTGTGAGACGCTTTAAAGTGGGGAAATTCAAATGCAAACAAGTGTGTGAGACTGTTAGCCGCATTTCTCTTTCTCCATTTATACTTGCGAAAATGTAATCTAGGAAAGGTTGCCATATCCTTTGTCACTTTTACACTTTCAAGTTCAAAATAAAATTGAATTTTAATTGCGAGGGAGTTCTGGACGTTTGCTTTATTATAGATGGTTGCTATGAATTTCCGCCTTTTTGATGAAAACATGCGTTTTTGTCTGTGCATCAGTTGCTGCCATTATGTTGAATTTAAAAATAAAGGTTATTTATTGGTATCTATGGTTCCATGAAGAACCTTTAACATCCATGGAATCTTTCCATTCCACAAAAGGTTCTTAAAAAAGGGTTCTTTAGTTTTTTTTAAATGTTCTTCACACTAAGAAAACGGTTCAATGATGGTTCTTCTGTGGCATCACTGTGAAAACCCCCTTTTAACCTTTATTTTTAAGAATGTGAGGTTGCTTGCTGATCTGATGGTTCATATAGCTCAGATGTTCAGTGCAAATCTATGGGTTTTTTTCCTTTCAAGTTTATAACCCGGAGTATGAGCAATAACAACAGTGATAATTACCTTAGCAAGTGGCTCTAATTAATGTATGAATCAGTTTAGCAAAGAAGAAAGGAAGAGAGAGATTTTCTGTTGAGTTGCTTGCACACACATTCAGTGGGAGCCAAACCCTGAACATCCTGTTGTGATGACCCCGTCAATAAACAGGAAGATCAGAGATATTTTTTTATCCCAGAAATATCTCATCTGAACTTTGACGCCTTTCCTGTGTGGTCCGAATCTCCGCCTTGGAAATTGTTTGTAAATCGCCAGTGTTTGTGAGTGTGTAAGCGTGTGGGGATTTCTCTGGCTTGTTGCATCTGAATTGAGGTCGGCGCTGCTTGAACTTGTTAAAGTTCACATGAACTTCTGACATTTAGTGAGAGGATGTCCTACTTTACGTCGAGTTAAGCGTTCCTGTAATGATCTTTGATGACACAGGCTCATTTATAAAGCAAATAATCTTTATGCGAAATGGTGAAACTCTGACAGTCTATAGTCATACTAGATTACATACTCATTCTATACTAGGAAACTTGACCTATTTGGGTGATGCCATATTAAAACCACTTATTTCAAGTATTTGTAGGTGTGGTCCGAGTTATGGAGGTGTTGGGTATAAGCTAAGGCGTGTTACTGTATGTATGCGCAGCAGTATTGTTATTATCTAAAACGATTAAAAATCACTTTTGTTAACTGAAATGAAACTAATATTAGATGAAGAAATTCAGCTTGAAAAACTTAAACAAAAATTGAAAAATGTTGCCTTTGTAACTAACTGAAATAGAATATTTTTATTTCAGTTTTAGTTATTTTAGCACTTAAACCTAGTCAAATAGAGATATATAAAAACAAACTTAAAAACATGACAAACCCTAAACTAAAATTGAAATATAAAAACAATAGCTAATTCAAAATATGAATGCATAATACTAAAATAACACTCTGTAGTCTTGTAAAACATCCATTCACCATGTCTTTGATGGTCATTCAGATCAGATGTACTGATTAGCAAAAACATTTCATTGAATTAAATAGTATTTTTAACTATTATTTTGTCTAGTGTTAATTCTTCTAAAGGCAGGATTTCTCAAATCATTAGTGCACTTTGTCTTTCTAGAAGTCAAATGTTCCTGATTGTATCTCGATGATTGGAGAATGTCAACAGCTCCAACCTATTCCATGCTTTTCCACATTTTTGGGCTTCGTTTTAATGGAGCTTAGTGCTTTAGTGATGTATATGAATGCAATTGCAAAATGTCTTAACGCAATTCATAATGCAACAAGGTCCCTGTGTGTTTTGTTAGTCTTTCGGTATATGAACATCATATGAACATCAAAGGTTCTTTGACTCCTGAACATTCCACAACACCTGACATCAGTTCTGGAACTGTTGGAATGCTGGAGGGTGGGAAGTTAATTGGAAGCGTGGAATCAGAATTCCAGAGTTGTCATTTGAATCCTGGAATGCTGTATGACCTTGTACCAACCAATTGTGGTTGGATTGGTGACCGCTTTTGGCTGGGCATTATAATGATGGCCAATTTATGTGTGGTGTGTTTTAATTGCATCATCACTAGATGTGTGTGATGTCGTGAACAACCAGAGTTATTTGTAGAATGAAGCTCTGTGTGTGAGCAAGAGACAGATCGTTGTGATGAACATACGTTTCTAAATTTGACCTCGCACCAAAACCGTGTGAAAGAGCTTGTGTCTGGAAGCATGACTTCAGCTTTCTACCTTTTGTTGAGTAACTTCTGCATTATAATATTTCACTTAAACTCACACTTCCACGTCATGTGTCTAGTTTGTTTCTAATGTGTGGGTTTGCATGCACGGTTTATGGTTTGGCGACGTGCTTTCCTGCGATCCTCTTCTCTGAACTGAATGTAAACCTATAACAACAGTTCAAAATCAACTCACTAAAGCTCTGAGAAAACCACGATGGAACGGTTTTGTTGATTTAAGTGAAGTGAGCAACTTAAATCAATAGGAAGCGAACATGAACTAACAATAAGCAATATATCTTTGACAGAATTGATTCATCTTTGTTAATATTTGTCAAAAAAAAATACAATTCTTCATTGTTTGCTCATACTAGTTAACGGTGCATTATAGTGTTAACAGATACATCTTTTGATTTAAAAAAAAATGTATTAGTAAATGTGGAAATGAGCAATTAAGATTAACAACTGCTCTATTTTTCATTGTTCATTCATGTTTACTAATGTTAGCAAATGAAACCTTATTGTAAAGTGTTACTGATATATAATATTTGATAAGTTCATTTGATAAGTTAGAGTGGCCACCAAAACATAAACCGACTCAAATTGATGTGTTTGATTGAAATGTCTCGTGTTTGCAAAGGTGTGAACCGTAAGAACAGAGCTCTGAGGGCCAGAGGGATAAAAACGAAAGTTTGTTGTTTTGATTCTCACTGAGGGGCAGGAAGTCTGTGGTGTGAAAACACACACACACACACACACACACACACACACTTGCACAGAAGGCCGCGGCAGCAGCAGATGGTAGACCAGCCCACTGGAATGGGGGGGTCTGTTGCCTGCAGTCACAAATGTGCTCCGGGGTCACAGGTCACCGCAGCATCTGTTCAGAGTCGAGTCTCACACACACTCCTGCTCTCGGACCTGTTGCCGTGACGGGCTGCGGATGACTTCTGCTGCTGCCTCTGGGGACAAAGAGACAGACTGCGTTAATGCCTCAAGTAAACTCACACACTCATCTGCGCCTGCAAGTGTTTGCGTTGGGATGTCTCTATTATTAAACTACTGCATGTGATTGGCAGTTGTATTGTGATTATGGCTACCAATTAACATATTAACTAGATTTGTTGTAATTTATTTTCTACATTTATTTTTAAAAATATTTATATTTTTTAGATTTATATTAAAAATGTGTGTGGGTGATATATATATATATATATATATATATATATATATATATATATATATATATATATATATATATATATATATATATATATATATATATATATATATATATATATATATATATATATATATATATATACACACACACACGCACATATATATATATAAGTATATTTTACATTTTAGTGCTGTCAAATCGATTACATATTTACAAACCTTTATGTTAGATGTGATTAATCGATTAGACGGCACTAATACATTTATTTCTATTCATTGAATTTTTTTTTGTTAAAATTACACTTTACTGCACTACATACAATATTGATATCTTCAAAAAGTTATGTAATATATTGTTAATACATTTATGTAGGTATATAACAATATATACATGTTTTAAATTTTTGTTTCCATTTTCTTTTTTTCTTTTAAAGAGCAATGAATTCATTAATGCAATGCTCTACATTTTGAAAATAAATGTTATATTCTGGCCAAATTTAATCAAATACATTTTTTTTTTTCAGCGCAAATTTGAAATTTAAGAAAGAAACATTCAGCGCTAATATATCTACAGTGATGTGTTTAATAAAGACAAAACGAATGAATGAAAGTGATAAATATGGATGAAAACAAATCATGTCTATCGAGATTCTGTGCAGATAAAAGTGAGATTTCCAATAGTTTGGGGGGGGCGGAGTTTTGTCTTCTCTTGGGAGCTGCCTTAGTGACCTTATGCCACTCACCATGGCAACAGGCTTTGGGGGAGGGGCAGAGTACAGTGGGAGGGGCCTGCAGCACAGCTGCCCTTATTTATGCACACACCTGCTGCAGCACACACATACACACACTCGCATGAATAAAACACACTGTATTTACTATATCTTTTACTGTTGAGTTCACATTTTAAAATTTTCTTTAGTGGCTGTTGAAGAAAGTGTTCAAATGTGTCATTTGGATGTGTCCATATGAGAGGGAGAGCATGTGACACTGTGTGTGTGTGTGTGTGTGTGTGTGTGTGTGTTCTTGTGGTTCCTGATCGCCCTGAGGAATTCAGATGAGTTAGAACAGTGTCTTTCTTTCACACACTGTTTATACACACACACACCTACGTTTACTCGGCCAACTAAATTAGAACATCTCATAGATTTCTGCTGTTTTTGTATAAATAACACTGACCTGAAGCCTAAAAGAAAACATGTGTTTGTATAAATAAATATAAACAAAAATTAAATGCATATAAATATGAATAAATATATAAATACATAAATATAAATGTATTAAATGAATATAAATAAATAGATGAATGAAAATTAAATGCATATAAATAACTTTAACCCTAAAAGAAAACATTTGCAATTCTATAATATTTTTTTAAAATGTATAAAGAAATATAAAGAAATTAAAATAATGCATATAAATATGAATAAATTAATGAATATAAATGCATATAAATATAAAAACATAAATAAATATTAATATAAATAAATGGATATTAAAATAAATGATGCATCTAAGTATCTAACTTTTGCATTTCTAGAATAAAAAAAAAAAGTTTTTATAAATAGCTTTTTACATGGAGGCTTTGTCATATTTAGCTCACTGTTATTCTCAAAGTATTAAGTAATAATAATATAATCTGTGTGAATTCTGTGTTCCTTTAGGTGTCCTGCAGACTTCGTCGGCCCCAAATGTCAGTTCCCGAACCCGTGCAGCCCGTCGCCGTGCCGTAACGGAGGTGTTTGCCGTGCACGGACGCAGGGGAATGACGTGGAGGTGACCTGTGACTGCGTCTTAGGATACAGCGATCCGCTCTGTCTGACACCTGTCAATCATGCCTGTATGAGCTCCCCGTGCCGTAACGGCGGCACCTGCTCTCTGCTCACGCTCGACACCTTTACCTGCCGCTGCCCACCTGGATGGTCAGGTATGACCATCACACACTTACATCACCCAGACTAGAAGCTCTTCCTTGTGAGTTGGAAGATAAGTTAACCTCTACTTTTTCTTTTATGTGCATAGGTAAAACATGCCAGCAGGCCGACCCGTGTGCGTCGAACCCCTGTGCCAACGGTGGTCAATGTTCAGCGTTCGACTCGCACTACATCTGCACCTGCCCTCCTAACTTCCACGGCCAGACGTGTCGGCAAGACGTGAACGAGTGCGCTCTCTCTTCCTCCCCCTGTCGTAACGGAGGCACCTGTATAAACGAGGTGGGCTCGTACCTCTGCCGGTGCCCACCGGAGTACGCTGGCACACACTGCGAGCGCCTGTACCACCCGTGCCACCCCTCGCCCTGCAGGAACGGAGGGACCTGCTTACAGACCAGCGACACCTCCTACGCCTGCACTTGTCTGTCAGGTAAGTGTGCTTATTTGTGTGTCAAGTTTGGCATCTTTTTTGGGGGGGGGGGGTGGGGTTAACAATTTTTTTTATGAATGAATATATATATATGAATATACACTACCCTTCAAAAGTTTTAGATTGGTAGGATTTTTTAAATGCTTTTAAAAGAAGTCTCTTCTGCTTAAGGCTGTATTTATTTGATCCAAATACAATTTAAAAGAACTGTTATATTTTAAAGTGTATTTTATTCCTGTGATCAAAGCTGGATTTTCAGCATCATTACTCCAGTCTTCAGTGTCACATGATCCTTCAGAAATCACTCTAATATGATGATTTGATGCTCAAGAAACATTTCAGATTATTATCAATGTTGAAAACAGTTTTTCAGGATTTCAGGATTTTTTTGATGAATAGAAAGTTCAAAAGAACTGCATTAATCTGAAATTAAAAGCTTTTGTAACAGTATAAATACCTTTACTGTCACCTTTGATCAATTTAATGCGTCCTTGCTGAATAAAAGTATTAATTTAGCTAATTTCTTTAAAACAAATTTTTTACCCATCTAAAACTTTTGAACGGTGGTTGTGTGTGTGTATATATATATATATATATATATATATATATATATATATATATATATATATATATGTATACTTATATATATTTAAATATATGTATTTATCATGAAAATATATTTTTATTTATTTAATGAATGAATAAATACAGTATGTGTGTGTATATATTAGGGCTGTCAAACGATTAATCGCATCAAAATAAAAGTTTGT